>NC_092156.1:1895000-2102500 GCF_045791955.1 Oncorhynchus clarkii lewisi
CAAGTAAAGCCTTCAAATAAAATAACTTACCTTTGAAGAACTTCTGATGTTTTCAATGAGGAGACTCTCAGTTAGATAGCAGATGCTCCGTTTTTCCAAAAAGATTCTTTGTGTATTAGAAATAGCTCCGTTTTGTACATCACATTTGGCTACCAAAAAAAAAAAAAAAAAAAAAAAAAAAAAACGAAAATTCAGCCCTCAAAACGCGAACTTTTTTCCAAATTAACTCCATAATATCGACTGAAACATGGCAAACGTGGTTTAGAATCAATCCTCAAGGTGTTTTTCCACATATCTCTTCAATGATATATCCTTCGTGGAAGCCTGGTTTCTCCTTGCTCTCAAATGGAAAAATAATTGCACCTGGCTTTACGCTCCAATTTCGACGCAGGGACACCAGGCGGACACTTGGAAAATGTAGTCTCTTATGGTCAATCTTCCAATGATATGCCTACAAATACGTCACAATGCTGCTAACACTTTGGGGGAACGACAGAAAGTGTAGGCTCATTCCTTGCGCAATCACAGCCATATAAGGAGACAATGGAAAACAGAGCTTCAGAAATTCTGCTCATTTCCTGGTTGATGCATCATCTTGGTTTCGCCTGTAGAATGAGTTCTGGGGCACTTACAGACAATATCTTTGCAGATTCTGAAACTTCAGAGTGTTTTCTTTCAAAAACTGTCAAGAATATGCATAGTCGAGCATCTTTTCGTGACAAAATATCGCGCTTAAAACGGGAACGTTTTTTATCCAAAAATGAAATAGCGCCCCTAGAGATCAAAGAGGTTAAAAAAATAAAATAAAAAAAAAAAAAAAGAACTCTCTTCCAACACGCAACGTCATGTTTAAAAATTATATAAGTTGCCTATATTCTTTGACAAAACACTTCAACCTACTTTTATAACCCAACTTTAGGTATTTGTAAACGTTAATAAGCGATCAAATTGATCACTGGGCGATCTGTATTCAATAGCAGCTACTCAAGAAAACAGTGTCCATTTTTCAATCTTCCAAAATCGATTGAGGTAGGCTGGATGGAATGACGGATCTATTGGTAATGTCTCAAAGGATTTTTGTCAATGAAAATGACGTTTTTGGAAGCTGTAGGAATTGCATCCGTCTCCATATTAAATTTGGTTTCCTTTAAACAATACATGAAAGGGGCGCATGGATACTTTTTTCAGCTTTCAGTGACCAGTTTTTCTTGCGCTTTTCGATGAAACACACGCTCTGTTATTGTCTCAGCCGTGATTTAACCAGTTTTAGAAACTTCAGAGTGTTTTCTATCCACACATACTAATCATATGCATATACTATATTCCTGGCATGAGTAGCAGGACGCTGAAAAGTTGCACGATTTATAACAGAATGTTCGAAAAAGGAAACTATAATTTTGGAAAGTCGGGACATCTACTTTGTGCATGACACAAGTCATTTTTCCAACAATTGTTCAAAGACAGATTATTTCACTTATAATTCACTGTATCACAATTCCAGTGGGTCAAAAGTTTACATACACTAAGTTGACTGTGCCTTTAAACAGCTTGGAATATTCCAGAAAATTATGTCATGGCTTTAGAAGCTTCTGATAGGCTAATTGACATGTTTGAGGTAATTAGAGATGTACTGTTTCAAGGCCTACCTTCAAATTCAGTGCCTCTTTGCTAGATATCATGGGAAAATCAAACGAAATCAGCCAAGACCAAGTCTGGTTCATCCTTGGGAGCAATTTCCAAACGCCTGAAAGTACCACGTTCATCTGTACAAACAATAGTATGCAAGTATAAACACCATGGGACCACGCAGCCGTCATACCGCTCAGGAAGGAGACGCGTTCTGTCTCCTAGAGAAGAATGTACTTTGGTGCGAAAAGTGCAAATCAATCCCAGAACAACAACAAAGGACCTCGTGAAGATGCTGGAGGAAACAGGTACAAAAGTATCTATATCCACAGTAAAACGAGTCCTATATCGACATAACCTGAAACCGCTCAGCAAGGAAGAAGCCACTGCTCCAAAACCGCCATAAAAAGGCTACGGTTTGCAACTGCACATTGGGACAAAGATCGTACTTTTTGGAGAAATGTCCTCTGGTCTGATTAAACAAAAATAGAGCTGTTTGGCCATAATGACCACCGTTATGTTTGGAGGAAAAAGGGGGAGGCTTGTAAGCCGAAGAACACCATCCCAACTGTGAAGCACAGGGGTGGCAGCATCATGTTGTGGGGGTGCTTTGCTGCAGAAGGGACTGGTGAACTTCACAAAAAAGATGACATCATGAGGGAGGACACTTGTGGGCAGATCCCAAAAAGCATGTTTGAGCAAGGAGACCTACAAACCTGACTCAGTTACACCAGCTCTGTCAGGAGGAATGGGCCAAAATTCACCCAACTTATTGTGGGAAGCTTGTGGAAGACTACCTGAAATGTTTGACCCCAGTTAAACAATTTAAAGGCAATGCTACCAAATACTAATTGAGTGTATGCAAACTTCTGACCCACTGGGAATGTGATGAAAGAAATAAAAGCTGAAATAAATCATTCTCTCTACTATTATTCACATTATTTCACATTGTTAAAATAAAGTGGTTATCCTAACTGACCTTAGACAGGGAATTGTTACTAGGATTAAATGTCAGGAATTGTGAAAAACTGAGTTTAAATGTATTTGGCTAAGGTGTATGTAAACTTCCCACTTCAACTGTATTTACTATTTTATTCTCATATTTTCAAGTACTGGTGTCATAAATTGTAATGGACATATGATTTTGAAGGTTGTACTGATTACGATGAGCTAATGCTAAGCTTTTTTTGTCGGCTATGTGTGGCGCCATGTTTGTTGACATCATACAATGCATTCTGGGTGTAAACGTCCGTCAGACTAAAGCTGTTATAACATGACTCACTTATCTGTCAAGTAAACTTCCTGAAGTGAATAATGTTAGACACCCTTCAACAACTGCATACAAACTCATCTTGTCTCCTCTTCTTATCTTTGGTTGATGCGGGAAAGAAAGCTATAATAATAATAATAATAAATAAAACTAACAAAGGCGGCAGGACATAACGTTGTAAAGACTGTGTTTGTGGGGAAAAAAATAGAACAACGTGACTGAACTAAACGCGGGCTATTTTGTCTATCGAACCTGGACGTTCTAAACAAGTGTTCTAATCACACCGGTTTGAGCGTTACGCTGCAGGGACCATGGAGATGATCACAGCCGATGAGGTGAGTGAGCTGTAGTAGGATGTAGAGGGATGTAGATGGATGTAGTGGGATGTCGATGGAGGGAGATGTAGTGGGATGGAGTGAGAGAGGGATGTAGAGGGATGTAGAGGGATGTCGATGGAGGGAGATGTAGTGGGATGTAGTGGGAGAGGGATGTAGAGGGATGTAGTGGGAGAGGGATGTAGATGGATGTAGTGGGATGTAGAGGGAGGGAGTTATAGTGGAATATAGTGGGGTGTAGAGGGAGGGAGATGCAGTGCGATGTAGAGGAAGGGAGATGTAGTGGGATATAGAGGGATGTAGAGGAAGGGAGATGTAGAGGGATGTAGAGGGAGGGAGATGTAGTGGGATGTAGTGGGAGAAGGATGTAGATGGATGTAGTGGGATGTAGAGGGAGGGAGTTATAGTGGAATATAGTGTGGTGTAGAGGGAGGGAGATGTAGAGGGTTGTAGTGGGATGTAGTGGAATATAATGGGAGGGAGATGTAGTGGGAGGTAGATGTAGATGTAGTAGGATGTAGAGGGAGAGGGATGTAGTGGGATGTATTGGAATATATAGTGGGGTGTAGAGGGAGTGAGAGGTAGTGGGATGTTGAGGAAGGGAGATGTAGAGGGGTGTAGAGGGATGTAGAGGGATGTAGAGGAAGTGAGATGTAGTGTGAGGTGTAGTGGGAGGTAGAGGGATGTAGAGGGATGTAGTGGGAGCTGTAGTGGGATGTAGAGGGATGTAGAGGGATGTAGAGGGATGTAGTGGGATGTAGAGGGAGTGCATTATAGTGGAATATAGTGCGGTGTAGAGGGAGGGAGATGTAGTGGGATGTAGAGGGATGTAGAGGAACGGAGATGTAGTGTGAGGTGTAGTGGGAGGTAGAGGGATGTAAAGGGATGTAATGGGAGCTGTAGTGGGATGTAGAGGGATGTAGAGGGATGTAGAGGGATGTAGTGGGAGGTGTAGAAGGATGTAGAGGGAGGGAGATGTAGTGGGTTGTAGTCGGATGTAGTGGAATATAGTGGGAGGGAGATGTAGTGGAAGGTAGATGTAGATGTAGATGTAGTAGGATTTAGAGGGAGAGGGATGTAGTTTGATGTATTGGAATATAGTGGGGTGTAGAGGGAGTGAGATGTAGTGGGATGTAGAGGAAGGGAGTTGTAGTGGGATGTAGAGGGATGTAGAGGGAGGGAGATGTAGTGTGTTGTAGTGGGATGTAGTGGAATGTAGAGGAAGGGAGATGTAGTGGGATATAGAGTGATGTAGACGGAGGGAGATGTAGTGGGTTGGAGTGGGATGTAGTGGAATATAGTGGGAGGGAGATGTAGTGGGAGGTAGTGGGAGGGAGATGTAGTGGGATGTAGAGGGAGGGAGGTATTGGGAGGGAGATGTAGTGGGTTGTAGATGTAGTAGAATGTAGAGGGAGAGGGATGTAGTGGGATGTAGTGGAATATAGTGGGAGGTAGTGGGATGTAGAGGGAGAGGGATGTAGTGGTATGTAGAGGGAGAGGGATGTAGAGGGATGTAGAGGGAGAGAGATGTAGTGGGATGTAGAGGGATGTAGTGGGATGTAGAGGGAGAGGGATGTGGTGGGATGTAGAGGGAGAGAGATGTAGTGGGATGTAGAGGGAGAGAGATGTAGTGGAATATAGTGGAATGTAGTTTGATGTAGTGGAATATAGTGGGATGTAGTGGGATGTAGAGGGAGAGAGATGTAGTGAAATGTAGAGGGAGAGGGATGTAGTTGGATGTAGAGGGAGAGAGATGTGGTGGGATGTAGAGGGAGAGAGATGTGGAGGGATGTAGTGGAATATAGTGGGATGTAGTGGGATGTAGAGGGAGAGGTATGTAGTGGGATGTAGAGGGATGTAGAGGGAGAGGGATGTGGAGGGAGAGGATGTAGTGGGATGTAGTGGGATGTAGAGGGAGAGATATGTAGTGGGATGTTGTAACGGTTTTGACTTGAGGTTATTTTTTTATAGGGGTGCCAGGTAGGTTGTGCCTACCAGAGAAAACATTAGTTTCTCCTTTTAGTTTGGGAGGGAATGAGTCCCATCTGGTCCGTCAAGTCTACACCATTACAAAGGACTTATGTAAACGTCAGAAGGGAAATCAACTTTTCATAAACCCTTAAAACATTGAAAGAACTTCAAAAACGACTATTCTTTTGCGTGGGTTGTATTAGCAACATCAATGGATTACACACACATAATAATATAACACAATGAGTTCTGGTTCCTCCAGAAATGTCCTGTACCTCGGGCCTAAAAAGAGTCCCGCCCGGTAAAGGAGTTCAGTGAACTCAAGTGACTTTTGTCACGCAATGTTGGTCCGTTCATTCCGTGTAGCGTAAACCCAGTATTAAATCATACAATCAATATAACAATTTTACCACAGAACTTTAAAGCGTATCTGCTCTTACTAATTCCTCAACTACATCTAACTACATAAATCATCACCGTATACATCATATCAAAACAAATGAAATACCGTATACAAAAAAGGTGGTAGTCAGTCGGTCAGTCAGACAATCCAATCCGCCAACAGATCTCCAGCGGAGAAAGGCCACGAAGAATAGAGAGGAGTAGTCCACGGACGCAAAGAGTGGATCCGATCCTGGGTAAACTCTCAGGCTACAAAACACACGTTTAACAGCAACAAAACAACCGGAATAGAGAAGCTTCGGGAACACATCCTCAGTCACGTCTCCATCACAAACGCCACTTTTGCGCAGCTGATGCTGGCTATTTAATTGGGAATTAAAGGGAAAGCACCCTATTGGAAGGAGAAGCACTGAGACGGCTCAAAATAATTCAGGGCCGTCACACACCCCCTCCCCTGGAAAAAGCCGACCATTGCCCTGGAAGGCACATCTTGGTCGGGGTAGAGGGTTCTGTGTGGTAGTTGTACAACACGGTAGACTTTGTCTTCCAGGATGGTCAGCTTTGTGGTAGGATTGACCATCTTTTCTCCATCTTCCAGGATAGTCTGGTACAAAGCCTGTACTTCTGGATCATCCTGTTGGGCTTTCCATATGGTCTCATCAGAGATGGGAAAGTCTGCTTTGGGCGAGTCTCGACTGCTTGACAGGACAGTAGCACATGTAAGATGCGGGCCACCGTTGCCACAAGCAGGAGCTCTGGATAAGGCATCTGGAACAGTGTTGTATTTTCCTTTCCTGTATTCTACTGCAAAGGTGAACTCTTGCAACTGTAGAGCCCATCTTATGAGTCTGGTGCTTGGTTTGTTGGTCTTGAACACCCACACAAGGGAGGAATGGTCAGTGACCACAGTGAAGTGTCTTCCCTCCAGGTAGTACCTCCACTTTTCCAAAGCCCAGACAACTGCAAGGCACTCTTGCTCGGTTGTGGAGTAGTTCCGTTCTGCTCCATTCAATGTCCGACTGGCGAACGCTAGCACTTCTTCAGTGCCAAGTCCAGTCTGTTGGACTAGGACAGCACCAAGTCCAACATCACTTGCATCAGTGTAAACAACAAAAGGGGAATCAAAGTTGGGATGACCTAAAATGGGAGGTGTGACGAGGTGTCGTTTCAGGGTTTCAAAGGATGTCTGGCACTCTGCCGTCCATAGGAATTTCACTCCTTTTCGCTTCAACGCGTTGAGGGGTTCTGCCACCTGGGAGAAGTTCGACACAAACCGATGGTACCATCCAGCCATCCCAAGGAACCGTTGAAGGGCCTTGAGTGTGGTTGGCACAGGAAAATCTTGTACCGCCTTGGTCTTTTCAGGATCCACATGAATGCCGTCGAAAGACACAATATGGCCAAGGAACTTCAGGGAAGTTTGGCAGAAGTTGCTCTTCTTCATATTCACGGTCAGACTAGCTTCTCTTAGCTTGTCCAACACTGCTTGAAGATCTTGAAAGTGTTGTTCTCTGTTCTGGGAGTAGATCATTATATCGTCCAGGTAGACAAAACAGATCTTCCCTTTGAGCTCACCTAACGCAATCTCCATCAGTCTTTGGAAAGTGGCAGGTGCATTCTTTAATCCAAAAGGCATCACCTTAAAGGAAAACAAGCCCTCAGCACAGACAAAAGCAGTCTTGTCCTTGCTTTCCTGGTCCATCTCAACTTGCCAATAACCACTATTGAGGTCAAGGGTAGTGAACACAACAGCGCCAGACAATGACTCCAGGATCTCGTGGATGGTAGGAAAAGGATAGGCATCAGTCAGGGAAACATTGTTGGTCTTCCTATAGTCCACACAAAATCTAAGACCACCAGTCTTTTTTGGGATGAGGACAACAGGAGCAGCCCAAGGAGAGGAGGAACGTTCTATTATATCTTGTGTTAACATATCATTAATGAGTCCCTTTTGGATGATTAGCTTCGCTGGGGACAAACGATATGGCTTTTGCTTGATCGGCATTTCCTGTGTAAGGAATATTTTGTGCTTCAGGAGCCCGGTGCGTCCTAGCCTTGAAGTACATACATCAGCATTATTCTGCAGCTGTTCCAACAGCCTTAACTCCTCTGGATGTTCCAGCTGAGCTCTTCTTACAGCCTGTAAAAGGAGACAGTCAGAAGGATTATCAAGGGTTAGTGGTAACGGAGCAACGGCAGAGAAGACTGCCATATTTGAACCCCAATCATGTAACTTCGTAGCTTCTGATTGGAAGAAATGCTTCTTGCTCGGATTGTATGGAAACCAGTAGCAATTGTGTGCGATATCAATCTGGACACCACTGAAGTACATGAAATCAATTCCCAACACGACAGGAAAAGCAAGGTTCTTGGTTTGTAGGATCACCGAAGGAATCATATAGGAGCGGTTACACAGGCGGAACTCTACCTCACTCCATCCAAGGGGTCGTTTAGCCTCACCATCCGCCAGATAGAGTGGACCTTCTGTCCACGGCTTCAAGTTGTATTGCGGACCTTTAACCTCCTTCCACAGTTTCTCATTGAGCAGTGTGTAGGATGACCCGGTGTCCAGGATGGCTCTTCCTGTCCATGGGCCTATGGACAGGGGTAACACCAGTTGGTGCGGTATGAACTGAAAGGAAGGGGATGTCGATGGGGGGGCGTAGGCAGTGACTCTTGGGATTTCAGCTCTGGTTAAAGCACCCAGAGAAGGATGGTCATTCCTGCGAAGAGAGTTAGGTGTGTTGGCCTGTTGTGATTTGTGGTTTCTGGAAGGGTTTTCTTGATACGGTCTTGGACATGTAGCTGAAGAATGTCCCTTTTGGCTACATCTCCAACAGAACATGAGAGGGGTCATGGCTTGAGACTCTGGCTGTTGTTGATGGTCTGTCTTGGGTAACTGTTTGGGTGTCTGTTTCTTTCTTTGGTCATATTGCTGTTGGCATTCTCTGTCCCTCTCAAACTGCTGTCCCAAGCGAACCAGTCCATCGACAGTGGTGACTCGTTCTCGGAGTTGACTGGCTAGTAGTGGGTTGATGTTCTTCAAAATCAATTTAATGACCTCTTCCTCCTCAATGCCAGGTTTCCACCTTCTGCACAGGGAGTGGTAACCGTATGCAAAGTCACGGATACTCTCTTTCTCTCTTTGTACTCGATTCCTGACTCTGTCTGCCAACTCATCTGTGTAGTCCTCAGACAGAAATGCAGAGGAAAACTTGGCCTCAAAGTCAGCCCAGGAGGTAGTGGTGAGACGTGCCACATCCCACCAGTCTCGAGCTGTCCCATGCAACACATTCCTCAATGTGGCAAGGAGTTCTTCGTCAGCCAGGGGATTGAGGGCAAGAAAGTCACGACATCTTTCTAGGTACATTAGCGGATCAGGACTGTCATCTTTTTTCCCAAAGGTGGGAAATTGCAATTTAATGGGCATCGCCCCCACATGACGTCTACTCAAATCACCATGAACAAACGAGCTAGGAGGGATTGAGGAAGTAGAGGGGAAGGGAGTTATCGGACAATGAAAATGAACACCAGGATGCATGGTGGATTGCATCCTGCAAGGGGTGGCTGTAGCATGGCCTTGTCTTGGCTCTTCAGAGGTGCCAGCTTGGCCCTCAGTGGTCTGAACAGAAGTGGACACCAGAGAAACTCTGTGTAAGGAGTTGTGCCTAATGGAGGCCATGTCCACAGACACGTCATCCAACATTTTAACACAATTAGAGAGCTCTGTTTGCAAGTGGTCTACAGTGTTAACCATGGGAGAAAAAACTGAATTAACGTCCTTGAGGACCTCAGTGTGATGATGTTGCAGGCGCCATTGGAGAGTGGCAGTGAGTTGGTTTCGTTGGTAGTCAAACTGCCTGTCCATGGCACCAGTAATTTCCCGTCTTCCACTCTCACTGAGCTCTGTCAGTGTGTGGGTTAGAGTGCTCAGTGAGTTTCTGAATTCCATGGCACTCTGTTGTTGCTCTTCCCTCAGACATTTAAATTTATCGTGGATAAGAGTTTGGAGATGTTGTTGAGTCCGACGAATATCAAGGATGTCACCTTGAAGTTGTAAGACTCCCACCTCTGGAGATAAACCAGACAATGGAAGAAGGTTGGGTGTCAGAGGGAGGGCTAGCTCAGTACTTCCACACAGATCCATGTCAATAAGTGAGTAACTGGTTAGACCTCCTGTGGCCTGTGGTCCAGACCGAGCATTCAGATTCCCAGGGCTCTGGCCCAAATCAACTCCATTATCTCCATTCCCATTATGATTTGTGTTGTCCGCTTGATGGTCAGAATGGCCCTGTGTATTCCCATTGACAGGTATGACATGGATGAGCACATTATCTTGGGGTGAATCCATTGTTTTAATTCCACACAAAATATTTGCTTTGGTTAGTTCTCAATGTTGAGCTGTCCCATCTGGGGTGCCATTTTTTATGTAACGGTTTTGACTTGAGGTTATTTTTTTATAGGGGTGCCAGGTAGGTTGTGCCTACCAGAGAAAACATTAGTTTCTCCTTTTAGTTTGGGAGGGAATGAGTCCCATCTGGTCCGTCAAGTCTACACCATTACAAAGGACTTATGTAAACGTCAGAAGGGAAATCAACTTTTCATTAACCCTTAAAACATTGAAAGAACTTCAAAAACGACTATTCTTTTGCGGGGGTTGTATTAGCAACATCAATGGATTACACACACATAATAATATAACACAATGAGTTCTGGTTCCTCCAGAAATGTCCTGTACCTCGGGCCTAAAAAGAGTCCCGCCCGGTAAAGGAGTTCAGTGAACTCAAGTGACTTTTGTCACGCAATGTTGGTCCGTTCATTCCGTGTAGCGTAAACCCAGTATTAAATCATACAATCAATATAACAATTTTACCACAGAACTTTAAAGCGTATCTGCTCTTACTAATTCCTCAACTACATCTAACTACATAAATCATCACCGTATACATCATATCAAAACAAATGAAATACCGTATACAAAAAAGGTGGTAGTCAGTCGGTCAGTCAGACAATCCAATCCGCCAACAGATCTCCAGCGGAGAAAGGCCACGAAGAATAGAGAGGAGTAGTCCACGGACGCAAAGAGTGGATCCGATCCTGGGTAAACTCTCAGGCTACAAAACACACGTTTAACAGCAACAAAACAACCGGAATAGAGAAGCTTCGGGAACACATCCTCAGTCACGTCTCCATCACAAACGCCACTTTTGCGCAGCTGATGCTGGCTATTTAATTGGGAATTAAAGGGAAAGCACCCTATTGGAAGGAGAAGCACTGAGACGGCTCAAAATAATTCAGGGCCGTCACAATGTAGTGGAATATAGTGGGATGTAGTGGGATGTAGAGGGAGAGAGATGTAGTGGGATGTAGTGGGATGCAGTGGGATGTAGATTTAGAGAGATGTAGTGGGATGTAGAGGGAGAGGGATGTAGAGGGATGTAGAGGGAGAAGGATGTAGTGGGATGTAGAGGGAGAGATATGTAGTGGGATGTAGTGGAATATAGTGGGATGTAGAGGGATGTAGAGGGATGTAGAGGGATGTAGTGGAATATAGTGGGATGTAGAGGGATGTAGATGGAGAGAGATTTAGAGGGATGTAGAGGAATATAGTGGGATGTAGAGGGAGGGAGATGTAGTGGGATGTAGTGGGATGTAACGGGAGGGAGAAGTAGTGGGTTGTAGTGGGATGTAGTGGAATATAGTGGGAGGGAGATGTAGTGGGAGGTAGTGGGAGGGAGATGTAGAGGGAGGTAGAGGGATGTAGTGGGATGTAGTGGGAGGTGTAGTGGTAGGTAGAGGGATGTAGAGGTATGTAGTGGGAGGTGGAGGGATGTAGAGGGATGTAGTGGGAGGTAGAGGGATGTAGTGTGAGGTGTAGTGGGAGGGAGATGTAGAGGGAGGTAGAGGGATGTAGTGGGATGTAGTGGGAGGTGTAGTGGGAGGTAGAGGGATGTAGAGGGATGTAGAGGTATGTAGTGGGAGGTAGAGGGATGTAGAGGGGTGTAGAGGGATGTAAAGGGATGTAGTGCGAGGTGTAGTGGGAGGGAGATGTAGAGGGAGGTAGAGGGATGTAGTGGGATGTAGTGGGAGGTGTAGTGGGAGGTAGAGGGATGTAGAGGGATGTAGAGGTATGTAGTGGGAGGTAGAGGGATGTAGAGGGATGTAGAGGGATGTAGTGGGAGGTAGAGGGATGTAGGGGGGTGTAGAGGGATGTAGAGGGATGTAGTGCGAGGTGTAGTGGGAGGTAGAGGGATGTAGAGGGATGTAGAGGGATGTAGTGTGAGGTGTAGTGGGAGGGAGATGTAGAGGGAGGTAGAGGGATGTAGTGGGATGTAGTGGGAGGTGTAGTGGGAGGTAGAGGGATGTAGAGGGATGTAGTGGGAGGTAGAGGGATGTAGGGGGGTGTAGAGGGATGTAGAGGGATGTAGTGCGAGGTGTAGTGGGAGGGAGATGTAGAGGGAGGTAGAGGGATGTAGTGGGATGTAGTGGGAGGTAGAGGGATGTAGAGGGATGTAGAGGTATGTAGTGGGAGGTAGAGGGATGTAGGGGGGTGTAGAGGGATGTAGTGCGAGGTGTAGTGGGAGGTAGAGGGATGTAGAGGGATGTAGAGGGATGTAGAGGGATGTAGTGGGAGGTGTAGTGGGAGGTAGAGGGATGTAGAGAGATGTAGTGGGAGGTGTAGTGGGAGGTATTGGCCAATAGATTAGTCAAAATTACCTTTTTCCAGTGTTATTGACACTATGGTCTCTATGGACCAGACTCTTTGTCAGGCCCCGGTGAGTTATCATCACTGCTGAACCAGACAAAGTGGTTTGTCTTTCACCTAGCCTCAATTAATTACACTTCACTGCCTTACATGTCTGCCTTCTCCCTCTCCATCTCTCTAAATCTCAACATCTGTCTCTCCCCTCACTCCCTCCCCCTCTCTCTGTAATAACAAATGAAAGGGCATCCACTGTTTAATCAAGCCAGAGGACAGAAACATATTGTATTAGAAAGACTAATACAGTGTGTAAGTCCCAAATAGAACACTATTATCTATGTAGTGCACCCTATTCCCTCTTAAGGGCTCTGGTCCCATAGGGCTCTGGTCAGAAGTAGTGCACTAAATGGGGAATAGAGTGCAATTTTGGATGCACTCGAGACAAGCAGGGCATTCCATTAGGTTTTCAACAGAATGCTGCCCACAGGCTATTCCTTCCTGTTTGATGTTGGAGGTTAGCGTCACCTTTAAGATATTTAGTCAGATTAAAGGGATTTAAACTTCCTGTTTTCTTTTTTGGTCTCCCTCTCTTCTCTCTGAGGTGTTCTGTTCTCTCTCTTCTCTCTGAGGTGTTCTGTTCTCTCTCTTCTCTCTGAGGTGTTCTGTTCTCTCTCTTCTCTCTGAGGTGTTCTGGTCTCTCTCTTCTCTCTGAGGTGTTCTGTTCTCTCTCTTCTCTCTGAGGTGTTCTGTTCTCTCTCTTCTCTCTGAGGTGTTCTGTTCTCTCTCTTCTCTCTGGGGTGTTCTGTTTTCAGTGTTCAGTGTTCAGTGTTTTTGTGTGTGTGTGTGTGTGTGTGTGTGTGTGTGTGTGTGTGTGTGTGTGTGTGTGTGTGTGTGTGTGTGTGTGTGTGCTTGCAGGCATTGCTGTGCGTGCGTTGGTGCGGGAGTGTGTGCACAGGAATTTATCGGATAAGTAGATTTATAATAGAATTATCAGATTAGTAGACTTTCTTTTCATTTATTATGGATCCCCATTAGTTCCTGCCAAGGCAGCATCTACTCTTCCTGGGGTTTATTATGGATCCCCATTAGTTCCTGTCAAGGCAGCAGCTACTCTTCCTGGGGTTTATTATGGATCCCCATTAGTTCCTGCCAAGGCAGCAGCTACTCTTCCTGGGGTTTATTATGGATCCCCATTAGTTCCTGCCAAGGCAGCAGCTACTCTTCCTGGGGTTTATTATGGATCCCCATTAGTTCCTGCCAAGGCAGCAGCTACTCTTCCTGGGGTTTATTATGGATCCCCATTAGTTCCTGCCAAGGCAGCAGCTACTCTTCCTGTGGTTTATTATGGATCCCCATTAGTTCCTGCCAAGGCAGCAGCTACTCTTCCTAGGGTTTATTATGGATCCCCATTAGTTCCTGTCAAGGCAGCAGCTACTCTTCCTGGGGTTTGTTATGGATCCCCATTAGTTCCTGCCAAGGCAGCAGCTACTCTTCCTGGGGTTTATTATGGATCCCCATTAGTTCCTGCCAAGGCAGCAGCTACTCTTCCTGGGGTTTATTATGGATCCCCATTAGTTCCTGCCAAGGCAGCAGCTACTCTTCATGTGGTTTATTATGGATCCCCATTAGTTCCTGCCAAGGCAGCAGCTACTCTTCCTGGGGTTTATTATGGATCCCCATTAGTTCCTGCCAAGGCAGCAGCTACTCTTCCTGGGGTTTATTATGGATCCCCATTAGTTCCTGTCAAGGCAGCAGCTACTCTTCCTGGGGTTTATTATGGATCCCCATTAGTTCCAACATTTAAATTAAAAACATGTTAATTATGGCAGGATGTGAAATATTACTGAAAAACAGGTCCCCTCAACAAATAAACATTTAACACACAGACAATGAATGAGGAGAGGAATGAGTCTTTAGGTGAGGATGTACCATCATATATATTGGAAAATGTCATGGGGTGTGAATAGTTTCTGAATTCACTGTATAACATTTGACTACAGTACATTTTGGGTCCAGCAACAAAGCTAGCTAGATCAACCTATAGTCATAGTAGCCAGCCCCCTTACGGCCTCTATAGACAAGAACAACCAGATCTACTCGCTGCTAGCGTGATCCTCAGCGAAATGTGTCTGAAACACCTCTCATTACTCAGAGTTATGTCTGAAACACCTCTCATTACTCATAGTTATGTCTGAAACACCTCTCATTACTCAGAGTTATGTCTGAAACACCTCTCGTTACTCAGAGTTATGTCTGAAACACCTCTCGTTACTCAGAGTTATGTCTGAAACACCTCTCATTACTCAGAGTTATGTCTGAAACACCTCTCATTACTCAGAGTTATGTCTGAAACACCTCTCGTTACTCATAGTTATGTCTGAAACACCTCTCATTACTCATAGTTATGTCTGAAACACCTCTCGTTACTCATAGTTATGTCTGAAACACCTCTCATTACTCATAGTTATGTCTGAAACACCTCTCATTACTCAGAGTTATGTCTGAAACACCTCTCATTAATCAGAGTTATGTCTGAAACACCTCTCATTACTCATAGTTACAGTGCCTTGCGAAAGTATTCGGCCCCCTTGAACTTTGCGACCTTTTGCCACATTTCAGGCTTCAAACATAAAGATATAAAACTGTATTTTTTTGTGAAGAATCAACAACAAGTGGGACACAATCATGAAGTGGAACGACATTTATTGGATATTTCAAACTTTTTTAACAAATCAAAAACTGAAAAATTGGGCGTGCAAAATTATTCAGCCCCTTTACTTTCAGTGCAGCAAACTCTCTCCAGAAGTTCAGTGAGGATCTCTGAATGATCCAATGTTGACCTAAATGACTAATGATGATAAATACAATCCACCTGTGTGTAATCAAGTCTCCGTATAAATGCACCTGCACTGTGATAGTCTCAAAGGTCCGTTAAAAGCGCAGAGAGCATCATGAAGAACAAGGAACACACCAGGCAGGTCCGAGATACTGTTGTGAAGAAGTTTAAAGCCGGATTTGGATACAAAAAGATTTCCCACGCTTTAAACATCCCAAGGAGCACTGTGCAAGCGATAATATTGAAATGGAAGGAGTATCAGACCACTGCAAATCTACCAAGACCTGGCCGTCCCTCTAAACTTTCAGCTCATACAAGGAGAAGACTGATCAGAGATGCAGCCAAGAGGCCCATGATCACTCTGGATGAACTGTAGAGATCTACAGCTGAGGTGGGAGACTCTGTCCATAGGACAACAATCAGTCGTATATTGCACAAATCTGGCCTTTATGGAAGAGTGGCAAGAAGAAAGCCATTTCTTAAAGATATCCATAAAAAGTGTTGTTTAAAGTTTGCCACAAGCCACCTGGGAGACACACCAAACATGTGGAAGAAGGTGCTCTGGTCAGATGAAACCAAAATTGAACTTTTTGGCAACAATGCAAAACGTTATGTTTGGCGTAAAAGCAACACAGCTCACACCATCCCCACTGTCAAACATGGTGGTGGCAGCATCATGGTTTGGGCCTGCTTTTCTTCAGCAGGGACAGGGAAGATGGTTAAAATTGATGGGAAGATGGATGGAGCCAAATACAGGACCATTCTAGAAGAAAACCTGATGGAGTCTGCAAAAGACCTGAGACTGGGACGGAGATTTGTCTTCCAACAAGACAATGATCCAAAACATAAAGCAAAATCTACAATGGAATGGTTCAAAAATAAACATATCCAGGTGTTAGAATGGCCAAGTCAAAGTCCAGACCTGAATCCAATCGAGAATCTGTGGAAAGAACTGAAAACTGCTGTTCACAAATGCTCTCCATCCAACCTCACTGAGCTCGAGCTGTTTTGCAAGGAGGAATGGGAAAAAATGTCAGTCTCTCGATGTGCAAAACTAATAGAGACATACCCCAAGCGACTTACAGCTGTAATCGCAGCAAAAGGTGGCGCTACAAAGTATTAACTTAAGGGGGCTGAATAATTTTGCACGCCCAATTTTTCAGTTTTTGATTTGTTAAAAAAGTTTGAAATATCCAATAAATGTCGTTCCACTTCATGATTGTGTCCCACTTGTTGTTGATTCTTCACAATTTTTTTTTTTATATCTTTATGTTTGAAGCCTGAAATGTGGCAAAAGGTCGCAAAGTTCAAGGGGGCCGAATACTTTCGCAAGGCACTGTATGTCTGAAACACCTCTCATTACTCATAGTTATGTCTGAAACACCTCTCGTTACTCAGAGTTATGTCTGAAACACCTCTTATTACTTAGAGTTATGTCTGAAACACCTCTCATTACTCAGAGTTATGTCTGAAACACCTCTCATTACTCAGAGTTATGTCTGAAACACCTCTCGTTACTCATAGTTATGTCTGAAACACCTCTCGTTACTCAGAGTTATGTCTGAAACACCTCTCATTACTCATAGTTATGTCTGAAACACCTCTCATTACTCATAGTTATGTCTGAAACACCTCTCGTTACTCAGAGTTATGTCTGAAACACCTCTCATTACTCATAGTTATGTCTGAAACACCTCTCGTTACTCAGAGTTATGTCTGAAACACCTCTCATTACTCAGAGTTATGTCTGAAACACCTCTCATTACTCAGAGTTATGTCTGAAACACCTCTCATTACTCAGAGTTATGTCTGAAACACCTCTCGTTACTCAGAGTTATGTAGGGAGAGTGGAAAAACATTCCTAATAGTGTCTACTGGTGAAATGTCCATTTAAACAAACTCCTCCCTCTCCATCTGTAAAACTAGACCCTACTTGATCTATATCCATTTTTCCTTTTAGATCATAATGAATAAGATGGTCAGGGGGGACCTGGTCCTAGATCAGCACCCCTCTGAGAGCCCTTATTAACACCGGGCCAGATGGTCAGGGGGGTCCTAGATCAGCACCCCTCTGAGAGGGTTTATTAACACCGGGCCAGATGGTAAGGGGGGTCCTAGATCAGCACCCCTCTGAGAGGGTTTATTAACACCGGGCCAGATGGTAAGGGGGGTCCTAGATCAGCACCCCTCTGAGAGGGTTTATTAACACCGGGCCAGATGGTAAGGGTGGTCCTAGATCAGCACTCCTCTGAGAGGGTTTATTAACACCGGGCCAGATGGTAAGGGGGGTCCTAGATCAGCACTCCTCTGAGAGGGTTTATTAACACCGGGCCAGATGGTCAGGGGGGTCCTAGATCAGCACTCCTCTGAGAGGATTTAATAACACCGGGCCAGATAGTTTTTGTTTTCTTTGGGACATCTGTATGACAACAGTATAAATCTGCCCTAAGGCTTTGTCCCCTAGGCCCAACCCTGTTATATACTGTGATGGGAGGCTTCCCAAGGCCATCACACATCACTAACTCTCTCAAACACATACACACACACACACATAAACGCACGTGCGCATTCACGAACATAGAAACACGTACACAGACAAACACACCAGAACTCTCTCTGACAGCTCAGTGGTCCACCAGGAGTACAACCACATCTCTTTGTTTTATCATTGTGTTGCTGAAACTCTCTCTCAATTCAAAGGGCTTTATTAGCATGGGAAACATATCATTCATTACATTGCCAAAAGCAAGTGAAATAGATAATAAACAAAAGTGAAATGAACAATCAGAAGTTAAACCGTTAACATTACACTCGCAAATGTTTCAAAAGAAAAGAGACATTTCAAATGTCATATTATGTCTACAGTGCGTTCAGAAAGTATTCATACCCCATAATGACATCACAATACCCCATAATGACATCACAATACCCCATAATGACATCACAATACCCCATAATTAGACATTTTAGCAACTTGAAAATGAAATACAGATCTAATTTACATAAGTAGTCCCACCCCTTTGCTATGACACTCCAAACTGAGCTCAGATGCTTCCGGAAAACTATGGGTTGTATTTACAATGGTGTTTGTTCTTCACTGGTTGCCCTTTTCTTGCGGCAACAGGTCACAAATCTTGCTGCTGTGATGGCACACTGTGGTATTTCACCCAGTAGATATGAGAGTTTATCAAAATTGGATTTGTTTTCAAATTCTTTGTGGATCTGTGTAATCTGAGGGAAATATGTCTCTCTAATATGGTCATACATTGGGCAGGAGGTTAGGAAGTGCAGCTCAGTTTCCACCTCATTTTGTGGGCAGTGGGCACATAGCCTGTCTTCTCTTGAGAGCCATGTCTGCCTACGGCGGCCTTTCTCAATAGCAAGGCTATGCTCACTGAGTCTGTACATAGTCAAAGCTTTCCTTAAGTTTGGGTCAGTCACAGTGGTCAGGTATTCTGTCACTGTGTACTCTCGGTTTAGGGCCAAATATCATTCTAGTTTTCTCTGTTTTTTGGTAAATAATTTCCAGTGTAAAGTAATTATTTTGTTTTTTTTTGGTTGGGTCTAATTGTGTTGCTGTTCTGGGGCTCTGTAGGGTGTGTTTGTGTTTGTGAACAGAGCCCCAGAACCAGCTTGCTCGGGGGACTCTTCTCCATGTTCATCTCTCTGAAGGTGATGGCTTTGTTATGGAAGGTTTGGGAATCGCTTCCTTTTAGATGGTTGTAAAATTTAACAGCTAATTTCTGGATTTTGATAATTAGCGGGTATCGTTTCAATTCTGCTCTGCATGCATCATTTGGTGTTTTACTTTGTACACGGAGGATGTTTTTGCAGAATTGTCAATTTTGGTGTTAGCCTGCTGAGGGAAATCCATTAGCTTAATCTCCGTTACACACACGCACACACACACACACACACACACACACACACACACACACACACACACACACACACACACACACACACACACACACACACACACACACACAGATTCTCTTCTCTCTCTGTTTCTGTCCAAACAGAACATCTGGATGCTTGGGGGAAATGGGAGCCATTTGGTAGAGTAGTGTGTTAGTATTTTATTACTATTTAACCTTTATGTAAGTAGGCAAGTCAGTTAAGAACAAATTCTTATTTTACAATGACGGCCTACCCCGGCCAAACCCTCCCTTAACCCGGGCGATGCTGGGCTAATCTCACGCCACCCTATGGGACTCCCGATCACAGCCGGTTGTGGTACAGTCCCGGATCAAACCCGGGGTCTGTAGTGACGCCTCTACCATTGAGATACTGCACCACTCGGGAGCAATGTGGGTGTGTGAAAGTTTTGCTTCTCTTTGAGATTATCAGTTGCGCTCCTCATTGTACAGAATGTAACAGATTACACACAGCAAAGTGTTGATTTTTCTAGTGTGAAATTAACACTCAGCGTTGTAAAATAACCCCCAGTGTTGGTGGTGATAACTAGAGACACTATGGAGAGTAAAACAGCCTCATCAAAACCACGCTCATCAATGTCTTATTTCCCAGCATGCTCTACTGCAGGTAGATGTTTTATAGTTGAGGTAATATCTGTGTGTTTTGTCTGTACATTGATGGATTGATTGATTAGTATCATGCTATACAGAGATACATTTTCTAAACCAATCCAGTCAGTTAGATATTTTATAATTGAGGTAATATCTGTGTGTTTTGTCTGGTCATTGATGGATTGATTGATTAGTATCATGCTATACAGAGATACATTTTCTAAACTAATCCAATCAGTTAGATGTTTTAGTTACTGAATTGGTTGTTCTGCTTTAAATCAGGTTTTCTGGACATAACCAAAGGGTGTCCCACAGGGATCAATTATTGGTCTGATTCGTCTCACTATTTACATGAACAATATTGGTAAAAAAAAAAAATGTATGGAGATGACACCGTGGTGTTTGACCCCACAGCTGACCAGAGCTTCAATCTGCCTTTATCCCGTAAGGTTCGATGTCCGCGCCAATGCAGAAATTGAATTAACATAATACAAGTTTAATCTAGAGATATCTGTTTTGGTGACAGAGCTAGAGAAGTGTTTTATCAGACCATGAGACATCCTGAGAATTGGTCTTCTCACAAAATGGTTTGTAGCGTCCGAATAGTTTGACCTTCAAATGATTATGACCCTTATATGCAAAGATGAACTGAAAACCAACTATTTCCATTGATAATTCTCCATTGACCGTTTGTACTCTGCGTTGTGTATTATCTTAAAATATTCTTACAACACTAGTATGACCCCTCTGTGGCAAGGTGAGACTCTCACAAACACATGTCAGTTGTTTTGGTTGTCCAATACCCGTTGAAAAAAATTAATTATATATGGAGACTGTGTAGTGCCAAAAGTAAGGGGTGAAATACATTAAAATAAATAATTATAACAAATGTTTTCTAATCTTTCTTACAAATGTCTAATCTTTCTCTCAAATACTTCACAACAAACTTAATTTTGATTTTGGGGCGACTATCTATTGTTCCATGTGGTGAATCTGTTATTCAATGTGTTTCTATGGGCTGATAGCAGTAAGGACTATCTGTTATTCAATGTGTTTCTATGGGCTAATAGCAGTAAGGACTATCTGTTATTCAATGTGTTTCTATGGGCTAATAGCAGTAAGGACTATCTGTTATTCAATGTGTTTCTATGGGCTAATAGCAGTAAGGACTATCTGTTATTCAATGTGTTTCTATGGGCTAATAGCAGTAAGGACTATCTGTTATTCAATGTGTTTCTATTGGCTAATAGCAGTAAGGACTATCTGTTATTCAATGTGTTTCTATTGGCTAATAGCAGTAAGGACTATCTGTTTGTTATTCAATGTGTTTCTATTGGCTAATAGCAGTAAGGACTATCTGTTATTCAATGTGTTTCTATGGGCTAATAGCAGTAAGGACTATCTGTTATTCCATGTGTTTCTATGGGCTAATAGCAGTAAGGACTATCTGTTATTCAATGTGTTTCTATGGGCTAATAGCAGTAAGGACTATCTGTTATTCAATGTGTCTCTATGGGCTAATAGCAGTAAGGACTATCTGTTATTCAATGTGTTTCTATGGGCTAATAGCAGTAAGGACTATCTGTTATTCAATGTGTTTCTATGGGCTAATAGCAGTAAGGACTATCTGTTATTCAATGTGTCTCTATGGGATAATAGCAGTAAGGACTGTCTGTTATTCAATGTGTTTCTATGGGCTAATAGCAGTAAGGACTATCTGTTATTCAATGTGTCTCTATTGGCTAATAGCAGTAAGGACTATCTGTTATTCAATGTGTTTCTATGGGCTAATAGCAGTAAGGACTATCTGTTATTCAATGTGTCTCTATGGGATAATAGCAGTAAGGACTATCTGTTATTCAATGTGTCTCTATGGGCTAATAGCAGTAAGGACCATCTGTTATTCAATGTGTTTCTATGGGCTAATAGCAGTAAGGACTATCTGTTATTCAATGTGTTTCTAATAGCAGTAAGGACTGTCTGTTATTCACTGTGTTTCTATTGGCTAATAGCAGTAAGGACTATCTGTTATTCAATGTGTTTCTATTGGCTAATAACAGTAAGGACTATCTGTTATTCATTGTGTTTCTAATAGCAGTAAGGACTGTCTGTTATTCACTGTGTTTCTATTGGCTAATAGCAGTAAGGACTATCTGTTATTCAATGTGTTTCTATTGGCTAATAACAGTAAGGACTATCTGTTATTCAATGTGTTTCTATGGGATAATAGCAGTAAGGACTATCTGTTATTCAATGTGTTTCTATTGGCTAATAGCAGTAAGGTCTATCTGTTGTTCAATGTGTTTCTATTGGCTAATAGCAGTAAGGATTATCTGTTATTCAATGTGTTTCTATTGGCTAATAACAGTAAGGTCTAATAAAAGGTTTCATTAAAAAAAATATATAAAATTATTTCACCTTTATTTAACCAGGTAGGCTAGTTGAGAACAAGTTCTCATTTACAACTGCGACCTGGCCAAGATAAAGCAAAGCAGTGCGACAGAAACAACAACACAGAGTTACACATGGAGTAAACAAAACATACAGTCAATAAAACAATAGAAAGAAACCTGTCTATGCACAGTGAGCGCAAATGAGATAAGATAAGGGAGGTAAGGCCATAAATAGGCCATAGTGGTGAAATAATTGCAACCATAAATAATTAAATCAAATAGAAGAATTGTCCTTGATATGACCTTTCTTAAAACCTTTTGTGACTAGGGGGCAGTATTTTCATTTTTGGAAAAATAACGTTCCCGTAGTAAACGGGATATTTTGTCAGGACAAGATGCTAGAATATGCATATAATTGACAGTTTAGGATAGAAAACACTCTAAAGTTTCCAAAACTGTAAAAATATTGTCTGTGAGTATAACAGAACTGATATTGCAAGCGAAAGTCGGAGAAAAATCCAATCCGGAAGTGACTCATCTTTTGAAAGCTCTGCGTTCCAATGCGTCCCTATTGAGCAGTGAATGGGCTATCAACCAGATTACTTGTTATCCGTATTCCCCAAGGTGTCTACAGCATTGTGACATAGTTTTACGCATTTATGTTGAAGAATACCCGTAAGCGGCTACATTGCGCAACTGGTCACCTGATGGCTCCCAGAGTGATTCTCGTGTAAAATACAGAGGTAGCCATTATTCCAATCGGTCCTACTGAAAAACCAATTGTCCCGGTGGATATATTATCGAATAGAGATTTGAAAAACAGCTTGAGGATTGATTATAAACAACGTTTGCCATGTTTCTGTCAATATTATGGAGCTAATTTGGAATATTTTTCGGTGTTTTCGTGACTGCAATTTCCGGGCGATTTCTCAGCCAAACGTGAAGAACAAACAGAGCTATTTCGCCTACAAAAATAATATTTTTGGAAAAAAGGAACATTGGCTATCTAACTGGAAGTCTCGTGAGTGAAAACATCTGTAGCTCATCAAAGGTAAACAATTTAATTTGATTGCTTTTCTGCTTTCCGTGAAATGCTATGCTAGGCTATCGATCAAAATATGAGAGAGGCCTGTAATTTTCATCATAGGTACACTTCAACTATAGAAAAAAAATCCAGAAAATTATTGTAGGATTTTTTATGAATTTATTTGCAAATTATGGTGGAAAATAAGTAGTCAGCTGTTTCTATCCCCAGACCATCAGGCTGCTGAATAGACACCACTAGTCAGCTGTTTCTACTATTAGTTATATACAACAACATGATGATGGTTCCACTGTGTATTACTGTCAGTTATATACAACATGATGATGGTTCCACTGTGTATTACTGTCAGTTATATACAACAACATGATGATGGTTCCACTATGTATTACTGTCAGTTATATACAACATGATGATGGTTCCACTGTGTATTACTGTCAGTTATATACAACATGATGATGGTTCCACTGTGTATTACTGTCAGTTATATACAACAACATGATGATGGTTCCACTGTGTATTACTGTCAGTTATATACAACATGATGATGTTTCCACTATGTATTACTGTCAGTTATATACAACAACATGATGATGGTTCCACTGTGTATTACTGTCAGTTATATACAACATGATGATGGTTCCACTATGTATTACTGTCAGTTATATACAACATGATGATGGTTCCACTGTGTATTACTGTCAGTTATATACAACAACATGATGATGGTTCCACTGTGTATTACTGTCAGTTAAATACAACAATAAGATGAAGGTTCCACTGTGTATTACTGTCAGTTATATACAACATGATGATGGTTCCACTGTGTATTACTGTCAGTTATATACAACATGATGATGGTTCCACTGTGTATTACTGTCAGTTATATACAACAACATGATGATGGTTCCACTGTGTATTACTGTCAGTTATATACAACATGATGATGGTTCCACTGTGTATTACTGTCAGTTATATACAACATGATGATGGTTCCACTGTGTATTACTGTCAGTTATATACAACATGATGATGGTTCCACTATGTATTACTGTCAGTTATATACAACATGATGATGGTTCCACTGTGTATTACTGTCAGTTATATACAACAACATGATGATGGTTCCACTGTGTATTACTGTCAGTTATATACAACATGATGATGGTTCCACTGTGTATTACTGTCAGTTATATACAACAACATGATGATGGTTCCACTGTGTATTACTGTCAGTTATATACAACAACATGATGATGGTTCCACTGTGTATTACTGTCAGTTATATACAACAACATGATGATGGTTCCACTATGTATTACTGTCAGTTATATACAACATGATGATGGTTCCACTGTGTATTACTGTCAGTTATATACAACATGATGTTGGTTCCACTGTGTATTACTGTCAGTTATATACAACATGATGATGGTTCCACTGTGTATTACTGTCAGTTATATACAACAACATGATGATGGTTCCACTGTGTATTACTGTCAGTTATATACAACATGATGATGGTTCCACTATGTCTTACTGTCAGTTATATACAACATGATGATGGTTCCACTGTGTATTACTGTCAGTTATATACAACATGATGATGGTTCCACTATGTATTACTGTCAGTTATATACAACATGATGATGGTTCCACTGTGTATTACTGTCAGTTATATACACCATGATGATGGTTCCACTATGTATTACTGTCAGTTATATACAACATGATGATGGTTCCACTGTGTATTACTGTCAGTTATATACAACATGATGATGGTTCCACTGTGTATTACTGTCAGTTATATACAACAACATGATGATGGTTCCACTGTGTATTACTGTCAGTTATATACAACAACATGATGATGGTTCCACTGTGTATTACTGTCAGTTATATAGAACATGATGATGGTTTCACTGTGTATTACTGTCAGTTATATACAACATGATGATGGTTCCACTGTGTATTACTGTCAGTTATATACAACATGATGATGGTTCCACTGTGTATTACTGTCAGTTATATACAACAACATGATGATGGTTCCACTGTGTATTACTGTCAGTTATATACAACATGATGATGGTTCCACTGTGTATTACTGTCAGTTATATACAACATGATGATGGTTCCACTGTGTATTACTGTCAGTTATATACAACATGATGATGGTTCCACTATGTATTACTGTCAGTTATATACAACATGATGATGGTTCCACTGTGTATTACTGTCAGTTATATACAACAACATGATGATGGTTCCACTGTGTATTACTGTCAGTTATATACAACATGATGATGGTTCCACTGTGTATTACTGTCAGTTATATACAACAACATGATGATGGTTCCACTGTGTATTACTGTCAGTTATATACAACAACATGATGATGGTTCCACTGTGTATTACTGTCAGTTATATACAACATGATGATGGTTCCACTATGTATTACTGTCAGTTATATACAACATGATGATGGTTCCACTGTGTATTACTGTCAGTTATATACACCATGATGATGGTTCCACTATGTATTACTGTCAGTTATATACAACATGATGATGGTTCCACTGTGTATTACTGTCAGTTATATACAACATGATGATGGTTCCACTGTGTATTACTGTCAGTTATATACAACAACATGATGATGGTTCCACTGTGTATTACTGTCAGTTATATACAACAACATGATGATGGTTCCACTGTGTATTACTGTCAGTTATATAGAACATGGTGATGGTTTCACTGTGTATTACTGTCAGTTATATACAACATGATGATGGTTCCACTGTGTATTACTGTCAGTTATATACAACATGATGATGGTTCCACTGTGTATTACTGTCAGTTATATACAACAACATGATGATGGTTCCACTGTGTATTACTGTCAGTTATATACAACATGATGATGGTTCCACTGTGTATTACTGTCAGTTATATACAACATGATGATGGTTCCACTGTGTATTACTGTCAGTTATATACAACATGATGATGGTTCCACTATGTATTACTGTCAGTTATATACAACATGATGATGGTTCCACTGTGTATTACTGTCAGTTATATACAACAACATGATGATGGTTCCACTGTGTATTACTGTCAGTTATATACAACATGATGATGGTTCCACTGTGTATTACTGTCAGTTATATACAACAACATGATGATGGTTCCACTGTGTATTACTGTCAGTTATATACAACAACATGATGATGGTTCCACTGTGTATTACTGTCAGTTATATACAACAACATGATGATGGTTCCACTATGTATTACTGTCAGTTATATACAACATGATGATGGTTCCACTGTGTATTACTGTCAGTTATATACAACATGATGTTGGTTCCACTGTGTATTACTGTCAGTTATATACAACATGATGATGGTTCCACTGTGTATTACTGTCAGTTATATACAACAACATAATGATGGTTCCACTATGTATTACTGTCAGTTATATACAACATGATGATGGTTCCACTGTGTATTAATGTCAGTTATATACAACATGATGATGGTTCCACTGTGTATTACTGTCAGTTATATACGACAACATGATGATGGTTCCACTGTGTATTACTGTCAGTTATATACAACAACATGATGATGGTTCCACTGTGTATTACTGTCAGTTATATACAACATGATGATGGTTCCACTATGTATTACTGTCAGTTATATACAACATGATGATGGTTCCACTGTGTATTACTGTCAGTTATATACAACATGATGATGGTTCCACTATGTATTACTGTCAGTTATATACAACATGATGATGGTTCCACTGTGTATTACTGTCAGTTATATACAACATGATGATGGTTCCACTATGTATTACTGTCAGTTATATACAACATGATGATGGTTCCACTGTGTATTACTGTCAGTTATATACAACATGATGATGGTTCCACTGTGTATTACTGTCAGTTATATACAACAACATGATGATGGTTCCACTGTGTATTACTGTCAGTTATATACAACAACATGATGATGGTTCCACTGTGTATTACTGTCAGTTATATAGAACATGATGATGGTTTCACTGTGTATTACTGTCAGTTATATACAACAACATGATGGTTCCACTATGTATTACTGTCAGTTATATACAACATGATGATGGTTCCACTGTGTATTACTGTCAGTTATATACAACAACATGATGATGGTTCCACTGTGTATTACTGTCAGTTATATACAACAACATGATGATGGTTCCACTATGTATTACTGTCAGTTATATACAACATGATGATGGTTCCACTGTGTATTACTGTCAGTTATATACAACATGATGATGGTTCCACTATGTATTACTGTCAGTTATATACAACATGATGATGGTTCCACTGTGTATTACTGTCAGTTATATACAACAACATGATGATGTTCCACTGTGTATTACTGTCAGTTATATACAACAACATGATGATGGTTCCACTGTGTATTACTGTCAGTTATATACAACATGATGATGGTTCCACTGTGTATTACTGTCAGTTATATACAACATGATGATGGTTCCACTGTGTATTACTGTCAGTTATATACAACATGATGATGGTTCCACTGTGTATTACTGTCAGTTATATAAAACAACATGATGATGGTTCCACTGTGTATTACTGTCAGTTATATACAACAACATGATGATGGTTCCACTGTGTATTACTTTCAGTTATATACAACAACATGATGATGGTTCCACTGTGTATTACTGTCAGTTATATACAACATGATGATGTTTCCACTATGTATTACTGTCAGTTATATACAACAACATGATGATGTTTCCACTATGTATTACTGTCAGTTATATACAACAACATGATGATGGTTCCACTGTGTATTACTGTCAGTTATATACAACAACATGATGATGGTTCCACTGTGTATTACTGTCAGTTATATACAACATGATGATGGTTCCACTATGTATTACTGTCAGTTATATACAACATGATGATGGTTCCACTGTGTATTACTGTCAGTTATATACAACATGATGATGGTTCCACTATGTATTACTGTCAGTTATATACAACATGATGATGGTTCCACTGTGTATTACTGTCAGTTATATACAACATGATGATGGTTCCACTATGTATTACTGTCAGTTATATACAACATGATGATGGTTCCACTGTGTATTACTGTCAGTTATATACAACATGATGATGGTTCCACTGTGTATTACTGTCAGTTATATACAACAACATGATGATGGTTCCACTGTGTATTACTGTCAGTTATATACAACAACATGATGATGGTTCCACTGTGTATTACTGTCAGTTATATACAACAACATGATGATGGTTCCACTATGTATTACTGTCAGTTATATACAACATGATGATGGTTCCACTGTGTATTACTGTCAGTTATATACAACATGATGATGGTTCCACTGTGTATTACTGTCAGTTATATACAACATGATGATGGTTCCACTGTGTATTACTGTCAGTTATATACAACATGATGATGGTTCCACTATGTATTACTGTCAGTTATATACAACATGATGATGGTTCCACTGTGTATTACTGTCAGTTATATACAACATGATGATGGTTCCACTGTGTATTACTGTCAGTTATATACAACAACATGATGATGGTTTCACTGTGTATTACTGTCAGTTATATACAACATGATGATGGTTCCACTGTGTATTACTGTCAGTTATATACAACATGATGATGGTTCCACTGTGTATTACTGTCAGTTATATACAACAACATGATGATGGTTCCACTGTGTATTACTGTCAGTTATATACAACATGATGATGTTTCCACTATGTATTACTGTCAGTTATATACAACAACATGATGATGGTTCCACTGTGTATTACTGTCAGTTATATACAACATGATGATGGTTCCACTGTGTATTACTGTCAGTTATATACAACAACATGATGATGGTTCCACTGTGTATTACTGTCAGTTATATACAACATGATGATGGTTCCACTGTGTATTACTGTCAGTTATATACAACAACATGATGATGGTTCCACTGTGTATTACTGTCAGTTATATACAACATGATGATGGTTCCACTGTGTATTACTGTCAGTTATATACAACATGATGATGGTTCCACTGTGTATTACTGTCAGTTATATACAACATGATGATGGTTCCACTATGTATTACTGTCAGTTATATACAACATGATGATGGTTCCACTGTGTATTACTGTCAGTTATATACAACAACATGATAATGGTTCCACTGTGTATTACTGTCAGTTATATACAACATGATGATGGTTCCACTGTGTATTACTGTCAGTTATATACAACAACATGATGATGGTTCCACTGTGTATTACTGTCAGTTATATACAACAACATGATGATGGTTCCACTGTGTATTACTGTCAGTTATATACAACAACATGATGATGGTTCCACTGTGTATTACTGTCAGTTATATACAACAACATGATGATGGTTCCACTATGTATTACTGTCAGTTATATACAACATGATGATGGTTCCACTGTGTATTACTGTCAGTTATATACAACATGATGATGGTTCCACTGTGTATTACTGTCAGTTATATACAACATGATGATGGTTCCACTATGTATTACTGTCAGTTATATACAACATGATGATGGTTCCACTGTGTATTACTGTCAGTTATATACAACATGATGATGGTTCCACTATGTATTACTGTCAGTTATATACAACATGATGATGGTTCCACTGTGTATTACTGTCAGTTATATACAACATGATGATGGTTCCACTGTGTATTACTGTCAGTTATATACAACAACATGATGATGGTTTCACTGTGTATTACTGTCAGTTATATACAACATGATGATGGTTCCACTGTGTATTACTGTCAGTTATATACAACATGATGATGGTTCCACTGTGTATTACTGTCAGTTATATACAACAACATGATGATGGTTCCACTGTGTATTACTGTCAGTTATATACAACATGATGATGTTTCCACTATGTATTACTGTCAGTTATATACAACAACATGATGATGGTTCCACTGTGTATTACTGTCAGTTATATACAACATGATGATGGTTCCACTGTGTATTACTGTCAGTTATATACAACAACATGATGATGGTTCCACTGTGTATTACTGTCAGTTATATACAACATGATGATGGTTCCACTGTGTATTACTGTCAGTTATATACAACAACATGATGATGGTTCCACTGTGTATTACTGTCAGTTATATACAACATGATGATGGTTCCACTGTGTATTACTGTCAGTTATATACAACATGATGATGGTTCCACTGTGTATTACTGTCAGTTATATACAACATGATGATGGTTCCACTATGTATTACTGTCAGTTATATACAACATGATGATGGTTCCACTGTGTATTACTGTCAGTTATATACAACAACATGATAATGGTTCCACTGTGTATTACTGTCAGTTATATACAACATGATGATGGTTCCACTGTGTATTACTGTCAGTTATATACAACAACATGATGATGGTTCCACTGTGTATTACTGTCAGTTATATACAACAACATGATGATGGTTCCACTGTGTATTACTGTCAGTTATATACAACAACATGATGATGGTTCCACTATGTATTACTGTCAGTTATATACAACATGATGATGGTTCCACTGTGTATTACTGTCAGTTATATACAACATGATGTTGGTTCCACTGTGTATTACTGTCAGTTATATACAACATGATGATGGTTCCACTGTGTATTACTGTCAGTTATATACAACAACATAATGATGGTTCCACTATGTATTACTGTCAGTTATATACAACATGATGATGGTTCCACTGTGTATTAATGTCAGTTATATACAACATGATGATGGTTCCACTGTGTATTACTGTCAGTTATATACGACAACATGATGATGGTTCCACTGTGTATTACTGTCAGTTATATACAACAACATGATGATGGTTCCACTGTGTATTACTGTCAGTTATATACAACATGATGATGGTTCCACTATGTATTACTGTCAGTTATATACAACATGATGATGGTTCCACTGTGTATTACTGTCAGTTATATACAACATGATGATGGTTCCACTATGTATTACTGTCAGTTATATACAACATGATGATGGTTCCACTGTGTATTACTGTCAGTTATATACAACATGATGATGGTTCCACTATGTATTACTGTCAGTTATATACAACATGATGATGGTTCCACTGTGTATTACTGTCAGTTATATACAACATGATGATGGTTCCACTGTGTATTACTGTCAGTTATATACAACAACATGATGATGGTTCCACTGTGTATTACTGTCAGTTATATACAACAACATGATGATGGTTCCACTGTGTATTACTGTCAGTTATATAGAACATGATGATGGTTTCACTGTGTATTACTGTCAGTTATATACAACAACATGATGGTTCCACTATGTATTACTGTCAGTTATATACAACATGATGATGGTTCCACTGTGTATTACTGTCAGTTATATACAACAACATGATGATGGTTCCACTGTGTATTACTGTCAGTTATATACAACAACATGATGATGGTTCCACTATGTATTACTGTCAGTTATATACAACATGATGATGGTTCCACTGTGTATTACTGTCAGTTATATACAACATGATGATGGTTCCACTATGTATTACTGTCAGTTATATACAACATGATGATGGTTCCACTGTGTATTACTGTCAGTTATATACAACAACATGATGATGTTCCACTGTGTATTACTGTCAGTTATATACAACAACATGATGATGGTTCCACTGTGTATTACTGTCAGTTATATACAACATGATGATGGTTCCACTGTGTATTACTGTCAGTTATATACAACATGATGATGGTTCCACTGTGTATTACTGTCAGTTATATACAACATGATGATGGTTCCACTGTGTATTACTGTCAGTTATATACAACAACATGATGATGGTTCCACTGTGTATTACTGTCAGTTATATACAACAACATGATGATGGTTCCACTGTGTATTACTTTCAGTTATATACAACAACATGATGATGGTTCCACTGTGTATTACTGTCAGTTATATACAACATGATGATGTTTCCACTATGTATTACTGTCAGTTATATACAACAACATGATGATGTTTCCACTATGTATTACTGTCAGTTATATACAACAACATGATGATGGTTCCACTATGTATTACTGTCAGTTATATACAACATGATGATGGTTCCACTGTGTATTACTGTCAGTTATATACAACAACATGATGATGGTTCCACTGTGTATTACTGTCAGTTATATACAACATGATGATGGTTCCACTGTGTATTACTGTCAGTTATATACAACAACATGATGATGGTTCCACTGTGTATTACTGTCAGTTATATACAACATGATGATGGTTCCACTGTGTATTACTGTCAGTTATATACAACAACATGATGATGGTTCCACTGTGTATTACTGTCAGTTATATACAACATGATGATGGCTCCACTGTGTATTACTGTCAGTTATATACAACATGATGATGGTTCCACTATGTATTACTGTCAGTTATATACAACATGATGATGGTTCCACTGTGTATTACTGTCAGTTATATACAACAACATGATGATGGTTCCACTATGTATTACTGTCAGTTATATACAACATGATGATGGTTCCACTGTGTATTACTGTCAGTTATATACAACATGATGATGGTTCCACTGTGTATTACTGTCAGTTATATACAACATGATGATGGTTCCACTGTGTATTACTGTCAGTTATATACAACATGATGATGGTTCCACTATGTATTACTGTCAGTTATATACAACATGATGATGGTTCCACTGTGTATTACTGTCAGTTATATACAACATGATGATGGTTCCACTGTGTATTACTGTCAGTTATATACAACAACATGATGATGGTTCCACTGTGTATTACTACATTTCAAGAACTTTCAAAGTTCCTACAAGTGCAGTTGCAAAAACCATCAAGCGCTATGAGGAAACTGTCTCTCATGAGGACCGCCACAGGAAAGGAACACCCAGAGTTACCTCTGCTGCAAAGGATAAGTTCATTAGAGTTACCAGGCTCAGAAATGGCAGCCCAAATAAATGACACATCTCAACATCAACTGTTCAGAGGAGACTGTGTTAATCAGGCCTTCATGGTTGAATTGCTGCAAAGAAACCACTACTAATATTAAGAAGACTTGATTCGGCCAAGTAACATGAGCAATGGACATTAGATCGGTGGAAATCTGTCCTTTAGTCTGATGAGTCCAAATTCAAACCCGCAACACCACTGTGTTTGAGGTTCAACTGACGACCAGTCCTCCACAAGCAGTCACTTGAGCGCGATCACCCAAGGAAGGCCCCCCCAGCCAAACCCTCCCCTAACCCAGAAAAAGCTGAGACAATTGTGCGCCGGCCTATGGGACTCCCGGTCACTGCCGGTTGTGACACAGCCTGGGATCAAACGCAGGTCTGTAGTGACGCCTCAAGCGCTGAAATGCAGTGCCTTAGACCGCTGCGCTACTCAGGAGGCCAAAGCTTGTTTTTTTTGTTTGAAAGTTCAGTGTAATTTGGTAGTCAAATGGGTTCTGGTTGTTTTAATTGTTCTGGGGAGTTTTTCTTGTAAATTTTCTTGGTTAAAAGTAATTTAATTGTTTTTTCTTTTGCATAAATTTGCTTTATGATAGATCTCATTTAATTTATTCACAGCCAAATTTATATCAGGGAGGTTTGGGCTGAAAGGAAATCATTGATACAGGTTGTCATTTCTGGGCAGTGAAATATTGTGTTGAAGTGTGTTGCCCTGACAGTGTACAGAGCTCTGGTCTTCAGGTGGAGAAGTCTTTTCAAATTAATATTAATCTGGTGTCTCTCTCTCTCTCTTTCTCTCTCTCTCTGTCAATCTCTCTGTCTCTCTGTCTCTCTCTCTCTTTCTCTCTCTCTGTCAATCTCTCTGTCTCTCTGTCTCTCTCTGTCAATCTCTCTCTCTCTCTCTCTCTCTCTCTCTCTCTCTCTCTCTCTCTCTCTCTCTCTCTGTCAATCTTTCTGTCTCTCTGTCTTTCTCTCTCTCTCTCTCTGAAATATTAAATACATACCGTTCCCCTCTGAATGAAACTTCTGCACTGTGAGATTGAGGGTTTTGCAGAACTTCTGCTTTAATCTAATAAATCTCTTTCTCTTTTTATTTTTTTTTACTAAACTATCAAAAGCACTTTCAGACACATTCTGAATGCATCAAATACTTCTTCTTCTCTCTCTCTCTCTCTCTCTCTCTCTCTCTCTCTCTCTCTCTCTCTGTCTCTCTCTGTCTCTCTCTGTCTCTCTCGCTCTCTCTCTCTCACTCTCTCTCTGTCTCTCTGTCTCTCTCTCTCTCTCTCTCGCTCTTTCGCTCTTTCTTTCTCTCTCTCTCTCTCTTTCTCTCTTTATCTTTCTCTCTCTCTCTTTCTGGTCTAGATTTAATCTGTATCGTCGAACCTCAGTGAAATAGCGAGCTTGAAATGTAAATATAATTTCCAATTGAGCCAACACACAGTGCCTTCGGAAATGTTTTAGACCCCTTGACTTTGCAGCATATAGATTAAATAAATACAAATCCTCATTATTCTACACACACCATAATAATGAGGCAAAAAAACAGGTGTTTAGATTTTTTGCAAATCTCAAAGCCATGGGTCTGATTATGTAACTAAGATTTCAGTTTTCTATTTTCTAAATTGAGCTCAGTTGCATCTTGGGTTCTTTTTAACTCAGCATTTCTTTGAGTGAATGCAAGCCCAAAGGAAGTTGTTAGCCTACATTTTAAATACAAATACCTTTAAGGAATGGAGTGCGGATGAGTACAGTGCTTTCGGAAAGTATTCAGACCCCTTGACTTTTTTACACATTTTGTTACGTTACAGCCTTATTCTAAAATGGATTAATTAAATCTAATTTTAAAAATCATCAATCTACACACAACAGCCCATAATGACAAAGCAAAAACAGGTTTTTAGAAATGTTTGCAAATGTATATAAAAAATCTTATTTACCTTATTTAAGTAAGTATTCAGACCCTTTGCTATGAGAATCGAAATTGAGCTCAGGTGCATCCTGTTTCCATTGATCATCCTTGAGATGTTTCTACAACTTGATTGGAGTCCACCTGTGGTAAATTCAATTGAATTTACATGATTTGGAAAGGCACACACCTGTCTATATAAGGTCCCCCAGCTGACAGTACATGTCAGAGCAAAAAAACAAGCCATGAGGTCGAAGAAATTGTCTGTAGAGACAGGATTGTCTGCTCTGAGACAGGATTGTGTTGAGGCACAGATCTGGGGAAGGGCACCAAAACATTTCTGCAGCATTGAAGGTCCCCAAGAACACAGTGGCCTCCATCATTCTTAAATGGATGAAGTTTGGAAGCACCTAGAGCTGGCCGCCGAGCCATACTGAGCAATCGGGGGAGAAGGGCCTTGGTCAGGGAGGTGACCAAGAACCCCAGCTATAAAGTTCCTCTGTGGAAATGGAAAAACCTACCAGAAGGACAACCATCTCTGCAGCACTTCTCCAACCAGGCCTTTATGGTAGAGTGGTCAGACAGAAGCCACTCCTCAGTAAAAAGCAGATGACAGCCCGCTTGGAGTTTGCCAAAAGGACTCTCAGACCGTGAGAAACAAGATTCTCTGGTTTGATGAAACCAATATTGAACTTTTCGGCCTGAATGCCAAGCGTTACATCTGGAGGAAACCTGGAACCATCCCTACAGTGAAGCATGGTGGTGGCAGCATCATGTTGTGGGGATGTTTTTCAGCTTTAGGGACTGGGAGACTAGTCAGGATTGAGGCAAAGATGAACTGAGCAAAGTACAGAGAGAGATCCTTGATGAAAAGCTGCTTCTGACCACTCAGGACCTCAGACTGGGGCGATGGTTCACCTCTGAATGTCCTTGAGTGGCCCAGCCAGAACCCAGACTTGAACCTGATCTAACATCTCTGGAGAGACCTGAAAATACCTGTGCAGCAACACTCCTCATCCAACCTGAAAGAGCTTGAGAGGATCTGCTGAGAAGAATGGGAGAAACTCCCCAAATACAGGTGTGACAAGCTTGTTTAGATTAATGAGGAGCATTTATTTTAGAATAAGGCTGTAACAGAATGTGGAAAAAGTCAAGGGGTCTGAATGCATTCCGAGTGTATGCAGTGTTACCCATGAATGCAGTCCCTGAAAACTACTGCGATACGGATCGAATCTAGCCTTCTCTTTCTCTCTCGCTCTCTCTCTCTCTCTCGCTTTGTGGCTACTGCTGTGGAATGTCTGAAGAGGCAGAGGAGCACACAGACACACACTGACGGCACAGGCAGATTTATTCCAGCAGTTGAATATTTGATAAGTGAGGGTCTGGATAGTTTAATATTCTGTAGTTTGTGATTGTGACCTCTTGACCTCTTCACTGCTCGCCCATAAAACCTCATCTAAATGTTTAAACAAATTTGTTCAATCATCAGATTTCTCTGAAAATAAAATTGGACATTTAGGATTCAGGACTGAATGGATGATGGAAAGTGAACCTTGACAAAAAATAATAATTAAGACAAAAAAGTAAAAAAAATGCCCGTTTTTGAGACTGAGACACGGACTAAACTCCCACCCTATAGAACACTAGTAGTCAGAACACTAGTAGTCAGAACACTAGTAGTCAGAACACTAGTAGTCAGAACTAGTAGTCAGAACACTAGTAGTCAGAACTAGTAGTCAGAACCCTAGTAGTCAGAACCCTAGTAGTCAGAACACTAGTAGTCAGAACACTAGTAGTCAGAACTAGTAGTCAGAACCCTAGTAGTCAGAACACTAGTAGTCAGAACCCTAGTAGTCAATAGTCTGTACCAAACGTAATATTTGGTAGAGAAACCTTTGTTTGCAATTACAGAGATCATACGTTTCCTGTAGTTCTTGACCAGGTTTGCACACACTGCAGCAGGGATTTTGGCCCACTCCTCCATACAGACCTTCTTCAGGTTTCGGGGCTGTCGCTGGGCAATACGAAATTTCAGCTCCCTCCAAAGATTTTCTATTGGGTTCAGGTCTGGTGACTGGCTAGGCCACTCCAGGACCTTGAGATGCTTCTTACGGAGCCACTCCTAAGTTGCCCTGGCTGTGTGTCTCGGGTCGTTGTCATGCTGGAAGACCCAGCCACGACCCATCTTCAATACTCTTACAGAGGGAAGGAGGTTGTTGGCCAAGATCTCGCGATACATGGCCCCATCCATCCTCCCCTCAATACGGTGCAGTCGTCCTGTCCCCTTTGCAGAAAAGCATCCCCAAAGAATGATGTTTCCACCTCCATTCTTCACGGTTGGGATGGTGTTCTTGGGGTTGTGCTCATCCTTCTTCTTCCTCCAAACACGGCGAGTGGAGTTTAGACCAAAAAGCTCTATTTTTGTCTCATCAGACCACATGACCTTCTCCCATTCCTCCTCTGGATCATCCAGATGGTCATTGGCAAACTTCAGACGGGCCTGGACATGCGCTGGGGCCATGACGGTGTAGTGTGTTACTAATGGTTTTCTTTGAGACTGTGGTCCCAGCTCTCTTCAGGTCATTGACCAGGTCCTGCCGTGTAGTTCTGGGCTGATCCCTCACCTTCCTCATGATCATTGATGCCCCACGAGGTGAGATCTTGCATGGAGCCCCAGACCGAGGGTGATTGGTCGTCATCTTGAACTTCTTCCATTTTCTAATAATTGCGCCAACAGTTGTTGCCTTCTCACCAAGCTGCTTGCCTATTGTCCTGTAGCCCATCCCAGCCTTGTGCAGGTCTACAATTTTAACCTTGATGTCCTTACACAGCTCTCTGGTCTTGGCCATTGTGGAGAGGTTGGAGTCTGTTTGATTGACTGTGTGGACAGGTGTCTTTTATACAGGTAACGAGTTCAAACAGGTGCAGTTAATACAGGTAACGAGTGGAGAACAGGAGGGCTTCTTAAAGAAAAACTAACAGGTCTGTGAGAGCTGGAATTCTTACTGGTTGGTAGGTGATCAAATACTTATGTCATGCAATAAAATGCCAATTAATTACTTAAAAATCATACAATATGATTTTCTGGATTGTTGTTTTAGATTCCGTCTCTCACAGTACCTATGATAAAAATTACAGACCTCTACATGCTTTGTAAGTAGGAAAACCTGCAAAATCTGCAGTGTATCAAATACTTGTTCTCCCCACTGTATATATATATATACAGTGCCTTGCGAAAGTATTCAGCCCCCTTAAGTTAATACTTTGTAGCGCCACCTTTTGCTGCGATTACAGCTGTAAGTCGCTTGGGGTATGTCTCTATCAGTTTTGCACATCGAGAGACTGATTTTTTTTCCCATTCCTCCTTGCAAAACAGCTCGAGCTCAGTGAGGTTGGATGGAGAGCATTTGTGAACAGCAGTTTTCAGTTCTTTCCACAGATTCTCGATTGCATTCAGGTCTGGACTTTGACTTGGCCATTCTAACAGCTGGATATGTTTATTTTTGAACCATTCCATTGTAGATTTTGCTTTATGTTTTGGATCATTGTCTTGTTGGAAGACAAATCTCTGTCCCAGTCTCAGGTCTTTTGCAGACTCCATCAGGTTTTCTTCCAGAATGGTCCTGTATTTGGCTCCATCCATCTTCCCATCAATTTTAACCATCTTCCCTGTCCCTGCTGAAGAAAAGCAGGCCCAAACCATGATGCTGCCACCACCACGTTTGACAGTGGGGATGGTGTGTTCAGGGTGATGAGCTGTGTTGCTTTTACGCCAAACATAACGTTTTGCATTGTTGCCAAAAAGTTCAATTTTGGTTTCATCTGACCAGAGCACCTTCTTCCACATGTTTGGTGTGTCTCTCAGGTGGTATCTTTAAGAATGGCTTTCTTCTTGCCACTCTTCCATAAAGGCCAGATTTGTGCAATATACAACTGATTGTTGTCCTATGGACAGATTCTCCCACCTCAGCTGTAGATCTCTGCAGTTCATCCAGAATGATCATGGGCCTCTTGGCTGCATCTCTGATCAGTCTTCTCCTTGTATGAGCTGAAAGTTTAGAGGGACGGCCAGGTCTTGGTAGATTTGCAGTGGTCTGATACTCCTTCCATTTCAATATTATCGCTTGCACAGTGCTCCTTGGGATGTTTAAAGCTTGGGAAATCATTTTGTATCCAAATCCGGCTTTAAACTTCTTCACAACAGTATCTCGGACCTGCCTGGTGTGTTCCTTGTTCTTCATGATGCTCTCTGCGCTTTTAACGGACCTCTGAGACTATCACAGTGCAGGTGCATTTATACGGAGACTTGATTACACACAGGTGGATTGTATTTATCATCATTAGTTATTTAGGTCAACATTGGATCATTCAGAGATCCTCACTGAACTTCGGGAGAGAGTTTGCTGCACTGAAAGTAAAGGGGCTGAATAATTTTTGCACGCCCAATTTTTCAGTTTTTGATTTGTTACATTTTTGGGAAATATCCAATAAATGTCGTTCCACTTCATGATTGTGTCCCACTTGTTGTTGATTCTTCACAAAAAAATACAGTTTTATATCTTTATGTTTGAAGCCTGAAATGTGGCAAAAGGTCGCAAAGTTCAAGGGGGCCGAATACTTTCGCAAGGCACTGTATATTCCATATTGAATGTGGAATTGTGTGTTGGTTGAATGTTCCAGGCTGGATCCAGAATGTTCTTCAGCTGGTGAACCTTGTTTTGTGTTGGCCAATGGCAGCTGTTGTCTGGCAGAGCTTCATGAGCTCCATTTCTCATAGATGAGATACCAACTAAGGCTCCATAATAGCTACAGTAGAAATTGTAGCCTTCTTGACAACAAAATACGGACTGTGTTTATGCTCCAGTATTCACTCATCATGGAAAGATTTAGAAAAGGTGATTTAACTAGTTCCTGGTGCTGAGCTTGAAGTTAATGTCGTTGCAGATGTTGATGGGATCAGACTCTGTAAATAGAACACATAGGCAGTCTCTGCCGGTAGTTAGTTTCCTAGCTAGCTAACGATTAGCTAACGGTTAGATACTGCCTGGTAGGCTGTAGCTAGCGTAAACCTAAACCTAACGTAGCTTAAGTTAGCTTGCAAAGTTACAAATCACAGATTGCAGCTGGCTAATTACATTGATTCGTTATGGCATGTCTAGCCAGCGTATTATGAAAGCTAGCTAGATAGATTTTCGTTTAGATAAAACAAACGTAGTTCGATAGCTAGCTAAGTTTGTTACGTTACCTTTTCAGTAACTGATGGAATGTTCTTGCACATCGAGGTACTGAGCACCACACCCTGACTAAACTTTACAGTTGTTGTTGACACAAACTTTTAAATAAATAGTTATTGACAAACTGATGTTCTATGATGGAGTGGTTGGTCCAGCGAGTAACGTTAGCTACCAGTTAACACCCAAACAGATCCACCTCGATTGGTGCAGTATCACGCCCTGAAATCCCTATTAATTTTGGATATTGTGGTTTGCTTACAAACAGGAAATGTAGATGGCCTGTTTCTACCGGTGAGATGCGGAAACGGTCTTATTTGCGTGTAGTGATGACACATAATATATGGTAATAACATATTAATGGATATATATACATATAGTGAAAGAGCCATGGGGAAATTTCCCTTTAGGAATGAAGAATATAATTGTTTTTTAACTCTGAGTTGGATATACCTTCTGCCAGCATGATCTCAGAAGCAGGGTTGACAGTTACGATGCGATTAGGAAGGACACATTTCGTTCTGAGCTGACAGATACAATACGATTAGGAAGGACACATTTCGTTCTGAGCTGACAGTAACAATGCGATTAGGAAGGACACATGTCGTTCTGAGCTGACAGTAACAATGCGATTAGGAAGGACACATTTCGTTCTGAGCTGACAGATACAATGCGATTAGGAAGGACACATGTCGTTCTGAGCTGACAGTAACAATGCGATTAGGAAGGACACATGTCGTTCTGAGCTGACAGTTTATTTAGGGTGGAACTGATTACGTGGGCTTGCGTTACCGTGCACACACACAAACACAGGCACGATAAGAAACAGAGTACAAATCATCCTTCCTTCCTGTAGTAAATGACACTAGATAGAAGGAAGGTTAGCCGCTCTGTGTCTGTCATGCGTTTGCCTCCCATGACAGAGATAGGCCATGACATTATGTGTTCTGTGTGTATGTTCATAACATAAATATATATATATATATATTTAACCTTTTATTTAACTAGGCAAGACAGTTAAGAACAAATTCAAATTCTTCTTATTTACAATGATGGCCTACTGGGGAACAGTGGGTTATTTGCCTTTGGGCAGAACTACAGATGTGTACCCTGTCAGCTCGGGGGATTCAATCTAGCAACAGTTTGGTTACTGGCCCAATAAACAATAGTATAATATTCCAAGAAGTGACTGTGTTCTTGGAGACCTTCAATGCTGCAGAAATGTTTTGGTACCCTTCCCCAGATCTGTGCCTCGACACAATCCTGTCTCGGAGCTCTACGGACAATTCCTTCGACGTCATGTCTTGGTTTTTACTCTGACATGCACCTGTCAACTGTGGGACCTTATATAGACAGGTGTGTGCCTTTCCAAATCATGTCCAATCAACTGAATTTACCACAAGTGGACTCAAAGTAAAGGGTCTGAATAATTATGTAAATACGTTTTTTTTTAATATATACTTTTTGTCATTATGGCGTATTGTGTGTAGATTGATGAGGAGGAATTAAAAAGGGATTTTGCCAATCGTGAAGGAGAGACCTTCACTTGGACTGGACTCTTGTCAGAGAGAAAACCTCCTTGGAAAGACACAAAAATAGGAAAGGAATATCCAGTCTACTTATTCTGCAACAGCTGTATGTTGCCTCTCATCTCCGCTGCAGAACAATAGGAGAGATGGGGTCTGCTTGGCAAGAAACCTCACTGGAAAGGCCAAAGACAAGGAATAAAAAATGGCCGTATGCCATACCAGTCTATGCATTTTACATGTACGTCTTTTCAACTCAAATATTGCCATTTAAACCATTACCCATGCACTCTCGTCTGAGCTGATCAATAATGTTTCTGATATATTCACGTCTTGAAAGGTTCTCATTGATTTTCACATACCTTGCATTCTACTATTGATTTCTCCATGGGGTTCACCATTTCTGTAGGGAGATCACTGTTTCAAACGTCTATAATGTCAGGCCGCCTTTCCAATCAAGATGTCAGATATTCAAGCGTTTGCTACACCAGACACTGTCCTGGTAATAACATACTGTAATAACATACTGTAAAGACATTTACACCAGACACTGTCCTGGTAATAACATACTGTAAAGACATTTACTCCAGACACTGTCCTGGTAATAACATACTGTAATAACATACTGTAAAGACATTTACACCAGACACTGGCCTGGTAATAACATACTGTAATAACATACTGGGTAAAGACATTTACACCAGACACTGAACTGGTAATAACATACTGTAAAGACATTTACACCAGACACTGTCCTGGTAATAACATACTGTAATAACATACTGTAAAGACATTTACACCAGACACTGGCCTGGTAATAACATACTGTAATAACATACTGTAATAACGTACTGTAAAGACATTTACACCAGACACTGGCCTGGTAATAACATAATGTAAAGACATTTACACCAGATACTGGTCTGGAAATAACATACTGTAATAACATACTGTATAAAGACATTTACACCAGACACTGGCCTGGTAATAACATACTGTATAAAGACATTTACACCAGACACTGGCATGGTAATAACATACTGTAAAGACATTTACACCAGACACTGGCCTGGTAATAACATACTGTATAAAGACATTTACACCAGACACTGGCCTGGTAATAACATACTGTAATAACATACTGGGTAAAGACATTTACACCAGACACTGAACTGGTAATAACATACTGTAAAGACATTTACACCAGACACTGTCCTGGTAATAACATACTGTAATAACATACTGTATAAAGACATTTACACCAGACACTGGCCTGGTAATAACATACTGTAAAGACATTTACACCAGACACTGGCCTGGTAATAACATACTGTAAAGACATTTACACCAGACACTGGCCTGGTAATAGCATACTGTAAAAAGACATTTACAACAGACACTGGCTTGGTAATAACATACTGTATAGAGACATTTACACCAGACACTGGCCTGGTAATAACATACTGTAATAACATACTGTATAAAGACATTTACACCAGACACTGGTCTGGTAATAACATACTGTATAAACACATTTACACCAGACACTGGCTTGGTAATAACATACTGTATAGAGACATTTACACCACACACTGGCTTGGTAATAACACACTGTAATAACATACTGTAAAGACATTTACACCAGACACTGGCCTGGTAATAACATACTGTATAAAGACATTTACACCAGACACTGGCCTGGTAATAACATACTGTAAAGACATTTACTCCAGACACTGGCCTGGTAATAACATACTGTAATAACATACTGTATAAAAACATTTACACCAGACACTGGCCTGGTAATAACATACTGTAATAACATACTGTAATAACATACTGTAAATACATTTACTCCAGACACTGGCCTGGTAATAACATACTGTAATAACATATTGTGTAAAGACATTTACACCAGACACTGGCCTGGTAACAACATACTGTAAAGACATTTACACCAGACACTGGCCTGGTAATAACATACTGTAATAACATACTGTAAAGACATTTACACCAGACACTGGCTTGGTAATAACATACTGTAAAGACATTTACACCAGACACTGGCCTGGTAATAACATACTGTAAAGACATTTACACCAGACACTGGCCTGGTAATAGCATACTGTATAAAGACATTTACAGCAGACACTGGCTTGGTAATAACATACTGTATAAAGACATTTACACCAGACACTGGCCTGGGAATAACATACTGTAATAACATACTGTATAAAGACATTTACACCAGACACTGGTCTGGTAATAACATACTGTAATAACATACTGTATAAAGACATTTACACCAGACACTGGCCTGGGAATAACATACTGTAATAACATACTGTATAAAGACAGTTACACCAGACACTGGTCTGGTAATAACATACTGTATAAAGACATTTACACCAGACACTGGCCTGGTAATAACATACTGTAATAACATGCTGTAATAACATACTGTAAAGACATTTACACCAGACACTGGCCTGGTAATAGCATACTGTATAAAGACATTTACAGCAGACACTGGCATGGTAATAACATACTGTATAGAGACATTTACACCAGACACTGGTCTGGTAATAACATACTGTAATAACATACTGTATAAAGACATTTACACCAGACACTGGCTTGGTAATAACATACTGTATAAAGACATTTACACCAGACACTGGCCTGGGAATAACATACTGTAATAACATACTGTATAAAGATATTTACACCAGACACTGGTCTGGTAATAACATACTGTAATAACATACTGTATAAAGACATTTACACCAGACACTGGCCTGGGAATAACATACTGTAATAACATACTGTATAAAGACAGTTACAACAGACACTGGTCTGGTAATAACATACTGTATAAAGACATTTACACCAGACACTGGCCTGGGAATAACATACTGTAATAACATACTGTAATAACATACTGTATAAAGACAGTTACACCAGACACTGGCCTGGTAATAACATACTGTAATAACATGCTGTAATAACATACTGTAAAGACATTTACACCAGACACTGGCCTGGTAATAGCATACTGTATAAAGACATTTACAGCAGACACTGGCATGGTAATAACATACTGTATAGAGACATTTACACCAGACACTGGTCTGGTAATAACATACTGTAATAACATACTGTATAAAGACATTTACACCAGACACTGGCCTGGTAATAACATACTGTAAAGACATTTACACCAGACACTGGCCTGGTAATAACATACTGTAAAGACATTTACACCAGACACTGGCCTGGTAATGACATACTGTAAAGACATTTACACCAGACACTGGCCTGGTAATACCATACTGTAATAACATACTGTAAAGACATTTACACCAGACACTGGCCTGGTAATAACATACTGTAATAACATACTCTATAAAGACATTTACACCAGACACTGTCCTGGTAATAACATACTGTAATAACATACTGTAATAACATACTGTAAAGACATTTACACCAGACACTGGCCTGGTAATAACATACTGTAAAGACATTTACACCAGACACTGGCCTGGTAATAACATACTGTAATAACATACTGTAAAGACATTTACACCAGACACTGGCCTGGTAATAACATACTGTAAAGACATTTACACCAGACACTGGCCTGGTAATAACATACTGTAAAGACATTTACACCAGACACTGGCCTGGTAATAACATACTGTAATAACATACTGTAATAACATACTGTAAAGACATTTACACCAGACACTGGCCTGGTAATAACATACTGTAAAGACATTTACACCAGACACTGGCCTGGTAATAACATACTGTAATAACATACTGTAATAACATACTGTAAAGACATTTACACCAGACACTGGCCTGGTAATAACATACTGTAAAGACATTTACACCAGACACTGGCCTGGTAATAACATACTGTAATAACATACTGTAATAACATACTGTAAAGACATTTACACCAGACACTGGCCTGGTAATAACACACTGTAAAGACATTTACACCAGACACTGGCCTGGTAATAACATACTGTAATAACATACTGTAATAACATACTGTAAAGACATTTACACCAGACACTGGCCTGGTAATAACACACTGTAAAGATATTTTTCTGAATTGTAGTATGTTCATATCTAAAGGAGTCTCCGCACACTCAGGATTAATGCACAATTTTCTATTTCTTTTTGAGCTTGCAGTCATTTCATCCATTTTAGAATAAATATTGTTATTTATTATTGTAGAGTAAGGTTGTAACGTAACAAAATGTGGAAGAAGTCAAGGGGTCTGAATACTTTCCGAATGCACTGTATATGTAGGGGTAGTATAGTGTCGATGGAGTAGGCCTGGGGTTGTACTATAGTCTAGTATAGTGTTGTTATAGTAGTAGTATTGTATAGTGGTAGTGTAGTTACCCTTTCTCATTGTCAGCGGGCAGCAGTCTCTTCTCTGAGCCATCTACTGCCAGTATACAGGCCTGGGGAGGGTTAATGATGGCTGAGAAGTGGAAGGGGTCTGAACACTTTCCCAATGCTCTGTATGATGAAATTCCTTTACCGCAGTTCCGGTACTTACTGTAGTTCCATACCAGTCATTTGTGTCATGTCATTCTTTCTGCTGACATCTTTGAGTCTTAATCCAAAGTATATTTTTAACAGTTGTTGGAAAACGTTGACACATAAAAATACTGAGGGAGATTTAACCAAAATGGTGTTATCAAACTTTGCATCTGCATAGTTGGTCCAGTAAATGTTTTTGTTAAATGTTCAGTGTAAATTGTTCAAAGTATTCCGTGTGCAAAGGGTATTATGGTTGGTTAAACTTTGAAATCAATGAGTTTCTGCTCAATTCTGGATTCAAGCCCTGGAATTATCCTCACTCTCAAAATGATTCCGTATGTTTAGTTCTGATGAGTCTCTCTCACCATCTCCTCACTAACCCTCTCCTCACTAACCCTCTCCTCTCTCACCATCTCCTCAATAGCCCTCTCCTCTCTAGTCCTCTCCTCTCTAGCCCTCTCCTCTCTCACCATCTCCTCACTAACCCTCTCCTCACTAACCCTCTCCTCTCTAGTCCTCTCCTCTCTAGTCCTCTACTCTCTAGTCCTCTCCTCTCTAGTCCTCTCCTCTCTAGCCCTCTCCTCTCTCACCATCTCCTCACTAACCCTCTCCTCTCTAGTCCTCTCCTCTCTAGTCCTCTCCTCTCTAGTCCTCTACTCTCTAGTCCTCTCCTCTCTAGCCCTCTCCTCTCTAGCCCTCTCCTCTCTAGTCCTCTCCTCTCTAGCCCTCTCCTCTCTAGTCCTATCCTCTCTCACCATCTCCTCACTAACCCTCTCCTCTCTAGTCCTCTCCTCTCCAGCCCTCTCCTCTCTCACCATCTCCTCACTAACCCTCTCCTCACTAACGCTCTCCTCTCTAGCCCTCTCCTCTCTAGCCCTCTCCTCACTAACCCTCTCCTCTCTAGTCCTCTCCTCTCTAGTCCTCTCCTCTCTAGTCCTCTACTCTCTAGTCCTCTCCTTTCTAGTCCTCTACTCTCCTCTCTAGTCCTCTACTCTCCTCTCTAGTCCTCTCCTCTCTAGTCCTCTCCTCTCTAGTCCTCTACTCTCTAGCCTTCTCCTCTCTAGTCCTCTCCTCTCTAGTTCTCTACTCTCTAGTTCTCTTCTCTCCTCTCTAGCCCTCTCCTCTCTAGCCCTCTCCTCTCTAGTTCTCTTCTCTCCTCTCTAGCCCTCTCCTCTCTAGCCCTCTCCTCTCTAGCCCTCTCCTCTCTAGTCCTCTCCTCTCTAGCCCTCTCCTCTTTAGTTCTCTTCTCTCCTCTCTAGCCCTCTCCTCTTTAGTTCTCTTCTCTCCTCTCTAGCCCTCTCCTCTCTCCTCAATTGCTCCACCCAGGGATAATTGTAACAAGTATTTTTTTTTCAGTATTTGTTGAAATATTGTGTGTGTTGAAATAAGATGTGGACATTGTTATTGTTAGTGATAATATTCATTATTCAATTCTCTGTTTTCTCTCTCTTTGTCTCTCTCTCTCCCTCCCTCTCTGTCTTTCTCTCTCTTTGTCTCTCTCTCTCTCTCCTTCTGTCTTTCTCTCTTTAGCTCTGAGAGATAACCGCATAGAGCTGGTGAGAGCGTCGTGGTCAGAGCTGACCATTAGTATCAGTGAGATCACACTGGCTGACGAGGGGATGTACACCTGTTCTCTATTCACCATGCCTGTCAAGACCGCCAAGGCCTACCTTACTGTACTGGGTGAGGACATAGTACACACGAGAATACAGACTCACACACACACACACACACACACACACACACACACACACACACACACACACACACACACACACACACACACACACACACACACACACACACACACAGTGTTTTCATAGAGTTTTCATCTATATTTTTCATAGCTGTCTGTTTGCCACCACAAACTGCTGGCATTAAGACATCACTCAACGAGCTGTATTCCGCCATCCAGAGGTGGCGCTCCTAGTGGCCGGAGACTTTAATGCAGGGAAACTGAAATCGTCTTAACTCATTTTTACCATATGTGCAACTAGAGGCAAAACAACTCTACATCCCTTTTACGCTACTCATAGAAATCTGACAAGAACTAGTGGTTAGAGCGTTGGACTAGTAACCGGAAGGTTGCAAGTTCAAACCCCCGAGGTGACAAGGTACAAATCTGTCGTTCTGCCCCTGAACAAGGCAGTTAACCCACTGTTCCTAGGCCGTGATTGAAAATAAGAATTTGTTCTTAACTGACTTGTCTAGTTAAATAAAGGTAAAATACATTAAAAAAAATTACAAATCCTCCTGACTCCTGCTTACAAGGAAAAACTCATACAGGAAGTACCAGTGACTCGCTCAATACACAAGTGGTCAGATGAAGCCGATGCTAAGCTACAGGACTGTTTTGCTATCACAGACTGGAACATGTTCCGGGATTCTTCCGATGGCATTGAGGAGTACACCACATCAGTCACTGGTTTCATTAATAAGTACATCGACGATGTCGTCCCCACATTGACCGTACGTACATATCCCAACCAGGAGCCATGGATTACATGCAACATCCGCACCGAGCTAAAGGCTAGAAATGCTGCTTCCAAGGAGCGGGACACTACAACGAAAGCTTATAAGAAACTGTGCTGCGCCTCTGACGAACCATCAAACAGGCAAAGCATCTAAGATCGAATCATACTAATCCTGCTCTGACGCTCGTCGGATGTGGCAGGGCATGCAAACTATCACGGATTACACAAGGAAACCCAGCCGCGAGCTTCCCAATGATGTGAGCCTACCAGACGAGGTAAATATATTCTATGCTAGCTTCAAGGCAAGCAACACTGAACCATGCATGAGAGCACCAGCTGTTCCGGACGACTGTGTGATCACGCTCTCCGTAGCTGATATGAGGGAGACCTGTAAACATGTCAACATTCACAAGGCTGTAGGGCCAGATGGATTACCAGGACACGTACACAGAGCATGTGCTGACCAGCTGACAAGTGTCTTCACTGACATTTTCAACATCTCCCTGTCCCAGTCTGTAATACCTGGATGTTTCAAGCAAACCACCATAATCTCTGTGCATCAAGGTAACCTATCTAAATCACAATCGCCCCGTAGCACTCACATCTATAGCCATTAAGTGCTTTGAAATGTCGGTCATGGCTGAAATCAACATCCCAGAAACCCTAGACCCACTCCAATTTGCATACCGCCCCAACAGATCCACAGATGATGCAATCTCTATTGCACTACACACTGCCTATTCCCACCTGGACAAAAGGAACACCTATGTGAGAATGCTGTTCATTAACTACAGCTCAGCGTTCGTCACCATAGTGCCCTCAGAGCTCATCACTAAGTTAAGGTCCCTGGGACTAAACACCTCTGCAACTGGATCCTGGACTTCCTGATGGGCCTCCACCAGGTGGTGAGGGTAGGCAACATCCCGTACTCGACACTGACCCTCAACAATGGGGCCCCTCAGAGGTGCATGCTTAGTCCCCTCCTGTACTCCCTGTTAACCCACGACTGCCTGTCCGCGCACTCCAACACAATCATTAAGTTTCCACCCAATACGACAGTGGTAGGCCTGATCTCCGACAACGAGACAGTTTTTCGGTAGGAGATCAGAGACCTGGCAGTGTGGCACCAGGACAACAACCTCTCCCTCAGCATCAGCAAGACAAAGGAGCTATTCGTGGACTAAAGGAAACTACAGGAAACTACAGGAAACGAAGGTCCAAGGATGCCCCCATTCACAATTGACGGGGTTGAGAGCTTCAAGTTCCTCGGTTTCCACATTGCTAAAGCTCCATCACCACACACCAATACAGTCATGAAGAGCCCGCTTAAAAACTGTGTCATGTGCCCTCAGGTCTTCAAAAAAGTCCCATGTTTTGATTGTTGTAATTTAGCTTATCCAGAGCATCTTGAGATAGTGTCAGGTCTTCAGTCCAACCAGGTCTTTTGCCTTTTGTCGTTCTGTTCCCAGGTAGGCCGTCATTGTAAATAAGAATGTGTTCTTAACTGACTTGCCTAGATAAATAAAGGATTAATAAAATAAAAAAAATTAAAAAAATAAAAAAGATGGACAACCATATATCATAGTATATTTTCCTGAGTAAAGTAGCTGTCAGCAAAGTCAGAGGGAAAAGAGACAAGTGCAAGTATTAGTTCATGTTTAAGCTTTTTAGTGGGGGAGGAGATGATCTGGGATTATTTAAGATAATCTTTGAAGAGGTTTCAGATGTTTTCAGAAGATTGGCAGGGACTCTGCTCTCCTAGCTTCAAGGGGAAGCTCGTTCTACCACTGCGGTGCCAGGACAGAGAAGAGTTTGGACTGGGCTGAGCCGGAACTGTCCTAAAGGTAGGGAGGTAGGGGTTCCTCTTGCTGTATCATAGGCAAGTACCATGGTCTTGTAGTGGATGTGAGGTTCGACTGGAAACTAGTGAAGTGTGCGGAAGAAGGGTGAATTTGGGAGAATTTGGGAAGGTTGAACACTAGGTGGGTTCGACTGGAAACTAGTGAAGTGTGTGGAAGAAGGGTGAATTTGGGAAGGTTGAACACACGGTGGGCTGCAGCATTCTGGATACGTTGCGGGGGTGTGATGGCACAAGTGGGGAACCCAGCCAACAGTGAGTTGCAGTAGTCCAGACGGGAGATGACGAGTGGATTAAGAGCTGTGCCGCTTCCTGTGTGTACTCTACAGATGTTGTAGAGCATGAACCTACAGGAGCAAGTCACTGGTTTGATGTTAGCAGAGAACGACAGCTGTCCATGGTCACTGTAACGGTTTTGACTTGAGGTTATTGTTTGTAGGGGTGCCAGGTAGGTTGTGCCTACCAGAGAAAATATTGATTTCTCCTTTTGGTTTGGGAGGGAATGAGTCTCGTCTGGTCCGTCAAGTCTACACCAATATAAAGTCTACACCAATGTAAAATTCAGTATGGAAATACACTTTTCATAACCCCTTAAAACATTGGAAAGAACTTCAACTTTAGTGTGGGTTGAATTAGCAACATAAATGATGAACCCACATAATAATATAACAAACAATGAGCTCTGGTTCCTCCAGAAAAGTCCTGTACCTCGGCCCTAAAGGAGTACAAGGAACTCAAGTGACCTTAGTCAAGCAATGTTTGTCCGTTCATACAAATGTAGCGTAAACCCTAAAATCTCAATCGTACAATCAATCATACAAACAAAATATCAACTATTTTACCACCACAACCATAAAGAGTATCACATCTCAATACTTCTTCAACTACATAAATCACCACAGTATACATCACACCAAAACAAAATAAATACCGTATACAAAAAGGTTGTAGTCAGTCGGTCAGTCAGACAATCCAATCCGCCAACAGATCTCCAGCGGAGACCAACTGAGATGTGTTGTCCAAAGGAAGCAATGAGTGGATCCGATCCTGGTTAAACTTGAGACAAGGCTACAAAGCAGCACTTTTAAATACAACAAAACAAACGAAGTAAAGACCCTTCAGAACTGAGGGTTGAACACTTCCTCCTTCACATCTCCATCACAACCCCACTTTTGCACAGCTGATGCTGGTTATTAAATTGTAAATTGAAGGGGAAGCGCCCTATTGGAAGGAGAATCACTGAGACGGTTCAGACAAATTCAGGGTCGTCATATCACGCCAAGGATCTTTGTACTCTGGGAGGGCGACACTGTGGAATTGTCAACCGTGATGGAGAGGTCTTTGAGCGGGCAGGCCTTCCCCGGGAGGAAGAGCACTTCCGTCTTGTCAAGCCAAGCTGAGATATCTGTCAGGCACGCAGAGATGTGTGTCACCACCTGGGTGTCAGAAGGGAGAAGGAGAAAAGTAGTGGAGTGTCATCCTCATAGCAGTGATAGGAGAGACCATGAGAGGACATGACGGAGCTGAGTGACTTGGTGTATAGAGAGTAGAAGAGAGGGACTAGAACCGAGCCCTGGGGGACACCAGTAGTGAGAGTATGTGGTGCAGACACAGATCCTCTCCACATCACCGGGTAGGAGCAGCCTGCCAGGTAGGATGCAGTCCAAGAGTGGTGATAGAGCCTGAGACACCCAGCCCTGAGAGGGTGGAGAGGAGGATCTGATAGAGCCTGAGACACCCAGCCCTGAAAGGGTGGAGAGGAGGACCTGATAGAGCCTGAGACGCCCAGCCCTGAGAGAGTGGAGAGGAGGACCTGATAGAGTCTGAGACACTCAGCCCTGAGATGGTGGAGAGGAGAATCTGAGAGTCGGAGAAGCCCAGCCCTGAGAGGGTGGAGAGGAGGATCTGATAGAGCCTGAGACGCTCAGCCCTGCGAGGGTGGAGAGGAGGATCTGATAGAGCCTGAGACGCCCAGCCCTGATAGGGTGGAGAGGAGGCAGAGCCTGAGACGCCCAGCCCTGAGAGGGTGGAGAGGAGGATCTGATAGAGCCTGAGACGTCCAGCCCTGAGAGGGTGGAGAGGAGGATCTGATAGAGCCTGAGACGCCCAGCCCTGATAGGGTGGAGAGGAGGCAGAGCCTGAGACGCCCAGCCCTGAGAGGGTGGAGAGGAGGATCTGATAGAGCCTGAGACGTCCAGCCCTGAGAGGGTGGAGAGGAGGATCTGATAGAGCCTGAGACGCCCAGCCCTGATAGGGTGGAGAGGAGGCAGAGCCTGAGACGCCCAGCCCTGAGAGGGTGGAGAGGAGGATCTGATAGAGCCTTAGACTCCCAGCCCTGAGAGGGTGGAGAGGAGGATCTGATAGAGTCTGAGTCTCCCAGCCCTGAGAGGGGAGAGGAGGATCTGATGGTTCACTGTATCGGAGGCAGCAGATAGATCTAGGAGGATGAGAACAGAGGAGACAGTCAGCTTTGGCAGTGTGGAGAGCCTCTGTGACACAGAGAAGAGCAGTCTTAGTTGAATGACCCGTCTTGAAGCCTGACTGGTTAGGGTCAAGAAGATTGTTCTGAGAAAGATAATGAGAGCGTTGGTCAGAGACAGCACTCTCAAGTGTTTTGGAACGAAAAGAAAGAAGGGATACAGGTCTATAGTTTTTGACTTCAGATGAGTCGAATGCTGGTTTCTTGAAGAGGGGAGCATTTTGAAGTGAAAGGGGACACCAGTGGTCAGGGATGAGTTGATGAGGGAAGTGAGAAATGGGAGGTCTCCAGAGTTGGTCTGGAGAAGGGAGGAGGGGGTGGGGTCGAGTGAGCAGGTTGTCGGGCGGCCAGATCTCACCAGTCACAGGATATCATCTGGAGAGAGAGGGGAGAAAGAGGTAAAGGTGTATGTAGGGTAGTTCTGGAGAGAGACGGGGGAAAGAGGTATTCAATAGGCTGAGTGAATGAGTGGGACCAGTGGACTCAATAGGCTGAGTGAATGAGTGGGACCAGTGGACTCAATAGGCTGAGTGAATGAGTGGGACCAGTGGACTCAATAGGCTGAGTGAATGAGACCAGTGGACTCAATAGGCTGAGTGAATGAGGACCGGGGGACTCAATAGGCTGAGTGAATGAGACCAGTGGACTCAATAGGCTGAGTGAATGAGACCAGTGGACTCAATAGGCTGAGTGAATGAGACCAGTGGACTCAATAGGCTGAGTGAATGAGACCAGGGGACTCAATAGGCTGAGTGAATGAGACCAGTGGACACAATAGGCTGAGTGAATGAGACCAGGGGACTCAATAGGCTGAGTGAATGAGACCAGTGGACTCAATAGGCTGAGTGAATGAGACCAGTGGACTCAATAGGCTGAGTGAATGAGACCAGTGGACTCAATAGGCTGAGTGAATGAGACCAGTGGACTCAATAGGCTGAGTGAATGAGACCAGTGGACTCATTAGGCTGAGTGAATGAGACCAGTGGACTCAATAGGCTGAGTGAATGAGACCAGGGGACTCAATAGGCTGAGTGAATGAGACCAGTGGACTCAATAGGCTGAGTGAATGAGACCAGTGGACTCAATAGGCTGAGTGAATGAGACCAGTGGACTCAATAGGCTGAGTGAATGAGACCAGTGGTCTCAATAGGCTGAGTGAATGAGACCAGTGGACTCAATAGGCTGAGTGAATGAGACCAGTGGACTCAATAGGCTGAGTGAATGAGACCAGGGGACTCAACAGGCTGAGTGAATGAGACCAGGGGACTCAATAGGCTGAGTGAATGAGACCAGTGGACTCAATAGGCTGAGTGAATGAGACCAGTGGACTCAATAGGCTGAGTGAATGAGACCAGTGGACTCAATAGCCTGAGTGAATGAGACCAGTGGACTCAATAGGCTGAGTGAATGAGACCAGTGGACTCAATAGGCTGAGTGAATGAGGACCGGGGGACTCAATAGGCTGAGTGAATGAGACCAGTGGACTCAATAGCCTGAGTGAATGAGACCAGTGGACTCAATAGGCTGAGTGAATGAGACCAGTGGACTCAATAGGCTGAGTGAATGAGACCAGGGGACTCAATAGGCTGAGTGAATGTGACCAGGGGACTCAATAGGCTGAGTGAATGAGACCAGTGGACTCAATAGGCTGAGTGAATGAGACCAGGGGACTCAATAGGCTGAGTGAATGAGACCAGTGGACTCAATAGGCTGAGTGAATGAGACCAGTGGACTCAATAGGCTGAGGGAATGAGACCAGTGGACTCAATAGGCTGAGTGAATGAGACCAGTGGACTCAATAGGCTGAGTGAATGAGACCAGTGGACTCAATAGCCTGAGTGAATGAGACCAGTGGACTCAATAGGCTGAGTGAATGAGACCAGTGGACTCAATAGGCTGAGTGAATGAGACCAGTGGACTCAATAGGCTGAGTGAATGAGACCAGTGGACTCAATAGGCTGAGTGAATGAGACCAGGGGACTCAATAGGCTGAGTGAATGAGACCAGTGGACTCAATAGGCTGAGTGAATGAGACCAGTGGAATCAATAGGCTGAGTGAATGAGACCAGTGGACTCAATAGGCTGAGTGAATGAGACCAGTGGACTCAATAGGCTGAGTGAATGAGACCAGTGGACTCAATAGGCTGAGTGAATGAGACCAGTGGACTCAATAGGCTGAGTGAATGAGACCAGGGGGCTCAATAGGCTGAGTGAATGAGACCAGTGGACTCAATAGGCTGAGTGAATGAGACCAGGGGACTCAATAGGCTGAGTGAATGAGACCAGTGGACTCAATAGGCTGAGTGCATGAGACCAGTGGACTCAATAGGCTGAGTGAATGAGACCAGGGGACTCAATAGGCTGAGTGAATGAGACCAGGGGACTCAATAGGCTGAGTGAATGAGACCAGTGGACTCAATAGGCTGAGTGAATGAGACCAGTGGACTCAATAGGCTGAGTGAATGAGACCAGCGGACTCAATAGGCTGAGTGAATGATACCAGGGGACTCAATAGGCTGAGTGAATGAGACCAGGGGACTCAATAGCCTGAGTGAATGAGACCAGTGGACTCAATAGGCTGAGTGAATGAGACTAGGAGACTCAATAGGCTGAGTGAATGAGACCAGTGGACTCAATAGGCTGAGTGAATGAGACCAGTGGACTCAATAGGCTGAGTGAATGAGACCAGTGGACTCAATAGGCTGAGTGAATGAGACCAGGGGACTCAATAGGCTGAGTGAATGAGACCAGGGGACTCAATAGGCTGAGTGAATGAGACCAGTGGACTCAATAGGCTGAGTGAATGAGACCAGTGGACTCAATAGGCTGAGTGAATGAGACCAGTGGACTCAATAGGCTGAGTGAATGAGACCAGTGGACTCAATAGGCTGAGTGAATGAGGACCGGGGGACTCAATAGGCTGAGTGAATGAGACCAGTGGACTCAATAGGCTGAGTGAATGAGACCAGTGGACTCAATAGGCTGAGTGAATGAGACCAGTGGACTCAATAGGCTGAGTGAATGAGACCAGGGGACTCAATAGGCTGAGTGAATGTGACCAGTGGACTCAATAGGCTGAGTGAATGAGACCAGTGGACTCAATAGGCTGAGTGAATGAGACCAGTGGACTCAATAGGCTGAGTGAATGAGACCGGTGGACTCAATAGGCTGAGTGAATGAGACCAGGGGACTCAATAGGCTGAGTGAATGAGACCAGGGGACTCAATAGGCTGAGTGAATGAGACCAGGGGACTCAATAGGCTGAGTGAATGAGACCAGGGGACTCAATAGGCTGAGTGAATGAGACCAGGGGACTCAATAAGCTGAGTGAATGAGACCAGTGGACTCAATAGGCTGAGTGAATGAGACCAGTGGACTCAATAGGCTGAGTGAATGAGACCAGGGGACTCAATAGGCTGAGTGAATGAGACCAGGGGACTCAATAGGCTGAGTGAATGAGACCAGTGGACTCAATAGGCTGAGTGAATGAGACCAGTGGACTCAATAGGCTGAGTGAATGAGACCAGGGGACTCAATAGGCTGAGTGAATGAGACCAGTGGACTCAATAGGCTGAGTGAATGAGACCAGGGGACTCAATAGGCTGAGTGAATGAGACCAGGGGACTCAATAGGCTGAGTGAATGAGACCAGTGGACTCAATAGGCTGAGTGAATGAGACCAGTGGACTCAATAGGCTGAGTGAATGAGACCAGTGGACTCAATAGCCTGAGTGAATGAGACCAGGGGACTCAATAGGCTGAGTGAATGAGACCAGGGGACTCAATAGGCTGAGTGAATGAGACCAGTGGACTCAATAGCCTGAGTGAATGAGACCAGTGGACTCAATAGGCTGAGTGAATGAGACCAGTGGACTCAATAGGCTGAGTGAATGAGACCAGTGGACTCAATAGGCTGAGTGAATGAGACCAGGGGACTCAATAGGCTGAGTGAATGAGACCAGGGGACTCAATAGGCTGAGTGAATGAGACCAGGGGACTCAATAGGCTGAGTGAATGAGACCAGGGGACTCAATAGGCTGAGTGAATGAGACCAGGGGACTCAATAGGCTGAGTGAATGAGACCAGTGGACTCAATAGGCTGAGTGAATGAGACCAGGAGACTCAATAGGCTGAGTGAATGAGTCGGACCGGGGGACTCAATAGGCTGAGTGAATGAGTGGGACCGGGGGACTCAATAGGCTGAGTGAATGAGACCAGTGGACTCAATAGGCTGAGTGAATGAGACCAGTGGAATCAATAGGCTGAGTGAATGAGACCAGTGGACTCAATAGGCTGAGTGAATGAGACCAGTGGACTCAATAGGCTGAGTGAATGAGACCAGTGGACTCAATAGGCTGAGTGAATGAGACCAGTGGACTCAATAGGCTGAGTGAATGAGACCAGGGGGCTCAATAGGCTGAGTGAATGAGACCAGTGGACTCAATAGGCTGAGTGAATGAGACCAGGGGACTCAATAGGCTGAGTGAATGAGACCAGTGGACTCAATAGGCTGAGTGCATGAGACCAGTGGACTCAATAGGCTGAGTGAATGAGACCAGGGGACTCAATAGGCTGAGTGAATGAGACCAGGGGACTCAATAGGCTGAGTGAATGAGACCAGTGGACTCAATAGGCTGAGTGAATGAGACCAGTGGACTCAATAGGCTGAGTGAATGAGACCAGCGGACTCAATAGGCTGAGTGAATGATACCAGGGGACTCAATAGGCTGAGTGAATGAGACCAGGGGACTCAATAGCCTGAGTGAATGAGACCAGTGGACTCAATAGGCTGAGTGAATGAGACTAGGAGACTCAATAGGCTGAGTGAATGAGACCAGTGGACTCAATAGGCTGAGTGAATGAGACCAGTGGACTCAATAGGCTGAGTGAATGAGACCAGTGGACTCAATAGGCTGAGTGAATGAGACCAGGGGACTCAATAGGCTGAGTGAATGAGACCAGGGGACTCAATAGGCTGAGTGAATGAGACCAGTGGACTCAATAGGCTGAGTGAATGAGACCAGTGGACTCAATAGGCTGAGTGAATGAGACCAGTGGACTCAATAGGCTGAGTGAATGAGACCAGTGGACTCAATAGGCTGAGTGAATGAGGACCGGGGGACTCAATAGGCTGAGTGAATGAGACCAGTGGACTCAATAGGCTGAGTGAATGAGACCAGTGGACTCAATAGGCTGAGTGAATGAGACCAGTGGACTCAATAGGCTGAGTGAATGAGACCAGGGGACTCAATAGGCTGAGTGAATGTGACCAGTGGACTCAATAGGCTGAGTGAATGAGACCAGTGGACTCAATAGGCTGAGTGAATGAGACCAGTGGACTCAATAGGCTGAGTGAATGAGACCGGTGGACTCAATAGGCTGAGTGAATGAGACCAGGGGACTCAATAGGCTGAGTGAATGAGACCAGGGGACTCAATAGGCTGAGTGAATGAGACCAGGGGACTCAATAGGCTGAGTGAATGAGACCAGGGGACTCAATAGGCTGAGTGAATGAGACCAGGGGACTCAATAAGCTGAGTGAATGAGACCAGTGGACTCAATAGGCTGAGTGAATGAGACCAGTGGACTCAATAGGCTGAGTGAATGAGACCAGGGGACTCAATAGGCTGAGTGAATGAGACCAGGGGACTCAATAGGCTGAGTGAATGAGACCAGTGGACTCAATAGGCTGAGTGAATGAGACCAGTGGACTCAATAGGCTGAGTGAATGAGACCAGGGGACTCAATAGGCTGAGTGAATGAGACCAGTGGACTCAATAGGCTGAGTGAATGAGACCAGGGGACTCAATAGGCTGAGTGAATGAGACCAGGGGACTCAATAGGCTGAGTGAATGAGACCAGTGGACTCAATAGGCTGAGTGAATGAGACCAGTGGACTCAATAGGCTGAGTGAATGAGACCAGTGGACTCAATAGCCTGAGTGAATGAGACCAGGGGACTCAATAGGCTGAGTGAATGAGACCAGGGGACTCAATAGGCTGAGTGAATGAGACCAGTGGACTCAATAGCCTGAGTGAATGAGACCAGTGGACTCAATAGGCTGAGTGAATGAGACCAGTGGACTCAATAGGCTGAGTGAATGAGACCAGTGGACTCAATAGGCTGAGTGAATGAGACCAGGGGACTCAATAGGCTGAGTGAATGAGACCAGGGGACTCAATAGGCTGAGTGAATGAGACCAGGGGACTCAATAGGCTGAGTGAATGAGACCAGGGGACTCAATAGGCTGAGTGAATGAGACCAGGGGACTCAATAGGCTGAGTGAATGAGACCAGTGGACTCAATAGGCTGAGTGAATGAGACCAGGAGACTCAATAGGCTGAGTGAATGAGTCGGACCGGGGGACTCAATAGGCTGAGTGAATGAGTGGGACCGGGGGACTCAATAGGCTGAGTGAATGAGACCAGTGGACTCAATAGGCTGAGTGAATGAGACCAGGGGACTCAATAGGCTGAGTGAATGAGACCAGTGGACTCAATAGGCTGAGTGAATGAGACCAGGAGACTCAATAGGCTGAGTGAATGAGTGGGACCGGGGGACTCAATAGGCTGAGTGAATGAGTGGGACCGGGGGACTCAATAGGCTGAGTGAATGAGACCAGTGGACTCAATAGGCTGAGTGAATGAGACCAGGGGACTCAATAGGCTGAGTGAATGAGACCAGTGGACTCAATAGACTGAGTGAATGAGACCAGGGGACTCAATAGGCTGAGTGAATGAGACCAGGGGACTCAATAGGCTGAGTGAATGAGACCAGGGGACTCAATAGGCTGAGTGAATGAGTGGGACCAGTGGACTCAATAGGCTGAGTGAATGAGACCAGGGGACTCAATAGGCTGAGTGAATGAGACCAGGGGACTCAATAGGCTGAGTGAATGAGTAGCGGACGTCGTCAAGCTTTTATTCCTAGTGGTTAACAAAGTGTTGTCAGAGAGGACCAAGCTAATGTATCTTATGATGAATGAACTAACCGTAAGTTTAGTTTAGTTTAGTTTATTTCTTTTATTTTTACAGGGACAGTGCACATTAATCAACGTTTCAGTAAAAGTGCCGGTTTTAGCCAGCCAGCTAATTTTCAACCGCAGTCCCTGGGCAGGTTATTAAAAACAATTACAATATAGACAATAGCAGCATAGGACAAGCAAGACATAGCATACAGAGCAACATAGGACAAGCAAGACATAGCATACAGACAAACAAAAAGCAACAAGACAAAACCCATAAAAGCAACAAAGCGTTTCCAGACCTCACAAGCTACAGACAACATGGAAAGCGGCAACACACAGCTAGGGACCATGTTCACAAATCTGATTGACCTTTAGCCATGTCTTCATGCATTTTGTGAAAGTGTGATATGTGGTGCAGTTATGTGTGTCTGATGGCAGTGTATTCCAGACATGGGAAGCTCTCACAGAGAAAACGGATTTACTAAAGGTTTTTTTCCTTAAGGGAACTATACAGTCACCTCTCATGACAGACCTTATGGATCTGCTGCCATATGTTTGGGTTTTCTGTTCAACAAAAGTACTGAGTGGAGGGGGAGCCAGGCCATTAAGGATCTTGAATACAAGACATGCGTCTGTGTATTGCACAAGATTTTCCCAACTCAGGAGCTCATGCTTTCTAAGGATGTGACAATGATGATGGCTATTGGGCTTCCTATCAAGCACTTTGAGAGCCTGTTTGTAGACAGACTGAATGGGTTTTAATGTTGAACAACAAGCTTGGGCCCAACTAGTCAAGCAGTATGTTAAGTGGGGGAGTATCATAGATTTGAAGTACAGTTTTGCTACCTCTGTAGTCAAACAATTTCATATAAATCAGAAATTAGCTAGGTTGAATTTGGTTATCTGAATTACCTTTTTCACCTGCTTTGTCGCTCTGGATAAGATAAATGACTCGCTATTGTAGTCGCTCTGGATTAGAGTCTGCTATCAGGAGTTTTCTAGAATGAAACACACCGTTGACAGAAACCATGACTGGCTACATCACTGCTTGGTAAGGCAACTGCTTGGTAAGGCAACTGCTTGGTAAGGCAACTGCTTGGCGTTCAATCACAAGGCGCTACAGAGGGCAGTGTGCACAGCCCAGTGCATCACTGGGGCCGAGCTGCCTGCCATCCAGGACCTCTATATCAGAGGGTAGTGAGGACAGCCCAGTACATCACTGGGGTCGAGCTCCCTGCCATCCAGAACCTCTATATCAGAGGGTGGTGAGGACAGCCCAGTACATCACTGGGGTCGAGCTCCCTGCCATCCAGAACCTCTATATCAGAGGGTAGTGAGGACAGCCCAGTACATCACTGGGGCCGAGCTGCCTGCCATCCAGAACCTCTATATCAGAGGGTGGTGAGGACAGCCCAGTACATCACTGGGGTCGAGCTCCCTGCCATCCAGAACCTCTATATCAGAGGGTGGTGAGGACAGCCCAGTACATCACTGGGGTCGAGCTCCTCTATACTAGGCCTTTCCTCTGTGTCAGAGGAAAGGCCCTTAAAATAGTCGAAGACTCCAGCCACCCTAGGCATAGAGTGTTCTCTCTGCTACCGCACGGCAAGCGGTACTGAAGCACCAAGTCTGGAACCAACAGGACCGTGAACAGACTTTTAGTCAGAGTTCCTCTGTCCAGTGTCTGTGGTCTTTTGTCCATCTTAATCTTTTATTTTTATTGACCAGTCTGAGATATGGCTTTTTCTTTGCAACTCTGCCTAGAAGGCCAGCATCCCGGAGTTGCCTCTTCACTGTTGACATTGAGACTGGACAGAGGAACTCTGCCTAGAAGGCCAGCATCCCGGAGTCGCCTCTTCACTGTTGACGTTGAGACTGGACAGAGGAACTCTGCCTAGAAGGCCAGCATCCCGGAGTCGCCTCTTCACTGTTGACATTGAGACTGGACAGAGGAACTCTGCCTAGAAGGCCAGCATCCCGGAGTCGCCTCTTCACTGTTGACATTGAGACTGGTGTTTTGCGGGTACTATTTAATGGAGCTAAATAATTAGTTCAAGAAGCAGTGAAGCTTTTTTTGACTCATCCGCTACTGTTTATCATCCATCACTTGTATTCATAGTTATATGTGGATATCAATTACCTCGTACCCCTGCGCATCGACTCAGTACTGGTACCTCATGTATATAGCCAAGTTATCATGGACTCAGTACTGGTACCTCGTGTTTATAGCCGAGTTACCATGGAGTCAGTACTGGTACCTCGTGTTTATAGCCGAGTTATCATGGAGTCAGTACTGGTACCTCGTGTTTATAGCCAAGTTATCATGGAGTCAGTACTGGTACCTCGTGTTTATAGCCGAGTTATCATGGAGTCAGTACTGGTACCTCGTGTTTATAGCCGAGTTATCATGGACTCAGTACTGGTACCTCGTGTTTATAGCCGAGTTATCATGGAGTCAGTACTGGTACCTCGTGTTTATAGCCGAGTTATCATGGAGTCAGTACTGGTACCTCGTGTTTATAGCCGAGTTATCATGGACTCAGTACTGGTACCTCGTGTTTATAGCCGAGTTATCATGGAGTCAGTACTGGTACCTCGTGTTTATTGCCAAGTTATCATGGACTCAGTACTGGTACCTCATGTATATAGCCAAGTTATCATGGACTCAGTACTGGTACCTCGTGTTTATTGCCAAGTTATCATGGAGTCTGTGCTCGGACCTCGTGTTTATAGCCAAGTTATCATGGACTCAGTACTGGTACCTCGTGTTTATAGCCAAGTTATCATGGAGTCTGTGCTCGAACCTCGTGTTTATAGCCAAGTTATCATGGAGTCTGTGCTCGAACCTCATGTTTATAGCCAAGTTATCATGGAGTCTGTGCTCGGACCTCGTGTTTATAGCCAATATATCGTTACTCATTGTATATTATTACTTTATGATTACGTGTTTTACCTTTCTATTACTTCTCTGTGTTCTTTCTCTCTGCATTGTTGGGAAGGGCCCGTAAGTATTTCACTGTTAGTCTACACCTGTTCTTTCTCTCTGCATTGTTGGGAAGGGCCCGTAAGTATTTCACTGTTAGTCTACACCTGTTCTTTCTCTCTGCATTGTTGGGAAGGGCCTGTAAGTATTTCACTGTTAGTCTACACCTGTTCTTTCTCTCTGCATTGTTGGGAAGGGCCCGTAAGTATTTCACTGTTAGTCTACACCTGTTCTTTCTCTCTGCATTGTTGGGAAGGGCCTGTAAGTATTTCACTGTTAGTCTACACCTGTTCTTTCTCTCTGCATTGTTGGGAAGGGCCCGTAAGTATTTCACTGTTAGTCTACACCTGTTCTTTCTCTCTGCATTGTTGGGAAGGGCCTGTAAGTATTTCACTGTTAGTCTACACCTGTTCTTTCTCTCTGCATTGTTGGGAAGGGCCCGTAAGTATTTCACTGTTAGTCTACACCTGTTCTTTCTCTCTGCATCGTTGGGAAGGGCCCGTAAGTATTTCACTGTTAGTCTACACCTGTTCTTTCTCTCTGCATTGTTGGGAAGGGCCCGTACGTATTTCACTGTTAGTCTACACCTGTTCTTTCTCTCTGCATTGTTGGGAAGGGCCCGTAAGTATTTCACTGTTAGTCTACGCTTGTTATTGACGAAAACAATTTGATTTTATTCGTAATAATCAATACCCCACACAAATATGGTTTAATTTCCTGATGCTGAGATCGTTTTGGAGCCAATCAGTTTGTTTAATTTCCTGATGTTGAGATCGTTTTTTAGCCAATCAGTTTGTTAAATTTCCTTATGCTGAGATCGTTTTTTAGCCAATCAGTTTGTTAAATTTCCTTATGCTGAGATCGTTTTGGAGCCAATTAGTTTATGATAATGTTAATGGAAGGCTGAAACTCGTTTAGGCCATTAGCAGACTGTGTGTGTCAACAACAATGTTAACAGCATAAAAGACTGCTCTATGAGGGGACACACACACTCAAAGAGGATACATTATTAGGTTACAATACTTAGCCATATTTAATGGACCAAACAGAGAGAGATTTAATGAATGCATAAACAGTCTGAAATCAAGCTAGATCACTCAAGATTGACTTTTAAATTGGACGTCTTATCATGTACTGAGGACGTCAGGAAAAGCCTTCAAAACCGGCCACTTAGGGCAACATTGAGTGCTATTACCATCAAGTAGGCTTGAGTTTTGCTTGGGCGATGTGGAGTGGGGTGTGTGTAATCACACAGACTCAGAAAGGATATGGACAGACTTACGTTACAGTACTGAACCAGTGGTTGAAAAGTACATTTGTCATAAAAAGTCAAATACTACTTGGTTTTAAAATGTACTTATGTATCAAAACTAAAAGTATAAAACCATTTAAAAAATTCTGTATAATAACAATATTAACAATTATAATATTATATTATAATATTAACAATTATAATATTATATTATAATATTAACAATGAGCAAACCAGACTGCACAATTATAATGTTTTATTTTTATTGACGGAGAGCTGCAACTCCAACACTCAAGACATCATTTACAAATTAAATATTTGTGTTTCGTAAGTCCCCAAGTTCAGTGAGAGTAGGGATAACCAGGGGATGTTCTCTTGATAAGTGTGTGAATTAGACAATTTTCCTGTCAAAATGTAATGAGTACTTTTGGGTGTCAGAGAAAATGTATTGAGTAAAAAGTGTAGTATTTTCTTTAGGAAATGACTGAAGTAAAAGTAAAAGTTAGCAAAAATATAAATAGTAAAGTAAAGTACAGATAACCCAAAAAACTACTGAAGTAGTATTTTTACTTATTAAGTACTTTACACCACTGTACTGAACCACATTTTATGTAACAAACAGAGAGAGATAGTGAGTGATTGAATTACTGCACAAGCAGTCAGATTACATCTCGGGATGGGCGGGGCTGGGGGCGGGGTCTGTGGATCTTTCTGCTGTTGTCTGGAGACCCCCGTGGAAATGTACGTCAGTATCATTGAGAACATCGTTCAGAGCCCAATCTGTCCTGAACACATAAGCAGACACCTCACAATTTCCTCAACTGGCAGCTTCATTAAATAGTACCCGCAAACACCAGTCTCAATGTCAAAAGTGAAGAGGCGTCTCCGGGATGCTGGCCTTTTAGTCAGAGTTCCTCTGTCCAGTGTCTGTGGTCTTTTGTCCATCTTAATCTTTTATTTTTATTGACCAGTCTGAGATATGGCTTTTTCTTTGCAACTCTGCCTAGAAGGCCAGCATCCCGGAGTCGCCTCTTCACTGTTGACATTGAGACTGGTGTTTTGCGGGTACTATTTAATGAAGCTGCCAGTCGAGGACTTGTGAGGCGTCTGTTTCTAAAACTAGACACTCTAATGTACTTGTCCTCTTGCTCAGTTGTGCACTGGGGCCTCACACTCGTATTTCTCTTCTGGTTAGAGACAGTTTGCGTTCTGTGTAGGGAATAGTACACAGCGTTGTACGAGATCTTCAGTTTCTTGGCAATTTCTCACATGGAATAGCCTTCCTTTCTCAGAACAAGAATAGACTGACGAATTTCAGAGGAAAGGTCATTGTTTCTGACCATTTTGAGCCTGTAATTGAACCAACAAATGCTGATGCTCCAGATACTCAACTAGTCTAAATAAGGCCAGTTGTATTGCTTCTTTAATCAGAACAACAGCTGTGCTAACATAATTGCAAAAGGGTTTTCTAACGATCAATTAGCCTTTTAAAGTGATAAACCTGGATTAGCTAACACAACGTGCCATTGGAACACAGGAGTGATGGTCGCTGATAATGGGCCTCTGTTCGCCTATGTAGATATTCCATAAATAATCTGCCGTTTCCAGCTACAATAGTCATTTACAACATTAACAATGTCTACACTGTTTTTATGATCAATTTGAAATTATTTTATTGGGCAAAAAATGTGCTTTTCTTTCAAAAACAAGTCGGGAGTTTACATACACCTTAGCCAAATACATTTAAACTCAGTTTTTCACAATTCCTGACATTTAATCCTAGCAAAAATGTCCCTGTTTCAGGTCAGTTAGGATCACCACCTTATTTTAAGAATGTGAAATGTCAGAATAATAGTAGAGAATGCTTTTATTTCTTTCATCACATTCCCAATGGGTCAGAAGTTTACATACACTCAATTAGTATTTGGTAGCATTGCCTTTAAATTGTTTAACTTGGGTCAAACATTTCAGTTAGTCTTCCACAAGCTTCCCACAATAAGTTGGGTGAATTTTGGCCCATTCCTCCTGACAGAGCTGGTGTAACTGAGTCAGGTTTGTAGGCCTCCTTGTTCGCACACACTTTTTCAGTTCTGCCAACAAATATTCCATCCGATTGAGGTCAGGGCTTAATGATGGCCACTCCAATACCTTGACTTTGTTGTCCTTAAGCCAGTTTGCCACAACTTTGGAAGTATGCTTGGGGTCATTGTCCATTTGGAAGACCCATTTGCAGCCAAGCTTTAACTTCCTGACTGATGTCTTGAGATGTTGCTTCAATATATCCACGTAATTTTCCTGCCTCATGATGCCATATATTTTTTGAAGTGCACCAGTCTCTCCTGCAGCAAAGCACCCCCACAACATGATGCTGCCACCCCCGTGCTTCACGGTTGGGATGGTGTTCTTCGGCTTGCAAGCCACCCCCTTTTTCCTCCGAACATAACGATGGTCATTATGGACAAACAGTTCTATTTTTGTTTCATCAGACCAGAGGCCATACTCAGTCAACCCACACTTCCCCTTACAGCAGTAATACTCAATCAACCCACACTTCCCCTTACAGCAGTAATACCCCTACTCAGTCAACCCACACTTCCCCTTACAGAAGTAATACTCAGTCAACCTACACTTCCCCTTACTGCAGTAATACCCCTACTCAGTCAACCCACACTTCCCCTTACAGCACTAATACTCAGTCAACCCACACTACCCCTTACAGCAGTAATACCCCTACTCAGTCAACCCACACTTCCCCTTACAGTAGTAATACCCCTACTCAGTCAACCCACACTTCCCCTTACAGCAGTAACATTCAGTCAACCCACACTTCCCCTTACAGCAGTAATACCCCTACTCAGTCAACCCACACTTCCCCTTACAGCAGTAATACTCAGTCAACCCACACTTCCACTTACAGCAGTAATACTCAGTCAACCCACACTTCCCCTTACAGCAGTAATACTCAGTCAACCCACACTTCCCCTTACTGCAGTAATACTCAGTCAACCCACACTTCCCCTTACAGCAGGTATAGTCCTACTCAGTCAACCCACACTTCCCCTTACAGCAGTAATATTCAGTCAACCCACACTCTCCCTTACAGCAGTAATACTCAGTCAACCCACACTTCCCCTTACTGCAGTAATACTCAGTCAACCCACACTTCCCCTTACAGCAGTAATACTCAGTCAACCCACACTTCCCCTTACAGAAGTAATACTCAGTCAACCTACACTTCCCCTTACTGCAGTAATACCCCTACTCAGTCAACCCACACTTCCCCTTACAGCAGTAATACTCAGTCAACCCACACTTCCCCTGACAGCAGTAATACTCAGTCAACCCACACTTCCCCTTACAGCAGTAATACTCAGTCAACCCACACTTCCCCTTACAGCAGTAATACTCAGTCAACCCACACTTCCCCTTACTGCAGTAATACTCAGTCAACCCACACTTCCCCTTACAGCAGGTATAGTCCTCCTCAGTCTAGTCAACTGTTGATTCTATTCAGCTCAAGGTCCACTTCATATATGTTATGTTACCAGACTAAATTGACAGCTGTACAAAAAAACACATCTTTCAGAAAACACATTTTACCTTTCATAAAATACAGTCGGTGAATGTTTCTGGAGCTTATCCGTTGATGTGAAGAACGGTGACGTCAGATCAAATGTACAACATCTCTCTGATTCAGAGGGGTTAAATGCAGAAGATGTTAGGCTACTGACTACGTACCCCCTGATGTCCAGTATTACCCTCAGCAACAGAGAAGCATCACATTTCCCCTGAGCAATGATTTACACACACACCACATGTCTCAACACACACCACATATCTCGACCACAGCAGTCAACTAGCTAGCCACAGCAGTCAACAGGCTAGCCACAGCAGTCAACTATCTAGCCACAGCAGTCAACTATCTAGCCACAGCAGTCAACAGGCTAGCCACAGCAGTCAACTATCTAGCCACAGCAGTCAACTATCTAGCCACAGCAGTCAACTATCTAGCCACAGCAGTCAACTATCTAGCCACAGCAGTCAACAATCTAGCCACTGCAGTCAACTAGCTAGCCACAGCAGTCAACTAGCTAGCCACAGCAGTCAACTATCTAGCCACAGCGGTCAACTATCTAGCCACAGCAGTCAACTAGCTAGCCACAGCAGTCAACTAGCTAGCCACAGCAGTCAACTAGCTAGCCACAGCAGTCAACTAGCTAGCCACATCAGTCAACTAGCTAGTTAGCTGTTTAGCCTTTTAACAGATACATTCATTTGTTTGTAAACAAATAACCCAGCCAGTTAGCTACAATGTGATCAGAGTAGCCAAGTCAAAGTCTAAAAACCAACCAAATAAATCAGATTTGACCGTTCAGACACAAGTCCCAAGTGTGAAGGTGGTTTGAAATATCTGTATCTAAAGAACACATTCAAATCGGGTATTCAAAAAAAAAATGGATTTGAGTCACTTCAAACTGCCAACGTGAGGCTTAAAGTACCCTCTCAAGAGGAACCAGAAACACAAGGCCAGAAACAATCAATACTATCGACCAGCAGACCTGTCAATCAATCAGCTTCAGGCTGACCTTGGAACACACACACACAACGCATGGACGCGCATGCAAACACACACATAAGCGCATCGCATGGACACACATTCACAGGACATTGTAGATGCCACAATAAATTAGAGTTTGAACCATCAATACTAAATGTTAAACTGAGTCCCCCCCCTCTCGTAATTTCTCTATAAATATGCCACATTTTGGAACAAGGGAATGAGAAATATATTCACTAAATGTCAAGAGCTGTTCGGTAGTGTCCTTCTATGAACGATGGTAACAGTTAGGTTTTTCTCAAGACATTTAAGAAATTCCACAAAGTTGCTAACACTGACACGAATGACAGAGAAAGATACATTATCTAATTGTATTGTATTTGTCACAAGCGCCCAATACAACAGTGCAATGCTTACTTACAAGCCCTTAACCAACAATGCCGTTTTAAGAAAAATAAGTTTAAGTAAAAAAATTGATAAGTAAAAAATTAAATAACAAATAACTAAAGAGCAACAGTAAAATAACAAGCGAGGCAGGGTATTACGGTACAGAGTGAATGTGGAGGCTGTATACAGGGTATTACGGTACAGAGTGAATGTGGAGGCTATATACATGGTATTACGGTACAGAGTGAATGTGGAGGCTATATACAAGGTATTACGGTACAGAGTGAATGTGGAGGCTGTATACATGGTATTACGGTACAGAGTCAATGTGGAGACTATATACATGGTATTACGGTACAGAGTGAATGTGGAGGCTATATACAAGGTATTATGGTACAGAGTGAATGTGGAGGCTGTATACATGGTTTTACGGTACAGAGTGAATGTGGAGGCTATATACAGGGTATTACGGTACAGAGTCAATGTGCAGGCTATATACAGGGTATTACGGTACAGAGTCAATGTGGAGGCTATATACAGCGGGTACCGGTACAGAGTCAATGTGCAGGCCAAATATTTTTAGTCTCCTGAGGGGGAATAGGTTTTGTCGTTCCCTCTTCATGACTGTCTTGGTGTGTTTGGACCATGATAGTTTGTTGGTGATGTGGACACCAAGGAATTTGTAGCTCTCAACCTGCTCCACTGCAGTCCCATCGATGAGAAAGGGGGCGTGCTCGGTCCTCCTTTTCCTGTAGTCCACAATCATCTCCTTTGTCTTGATCATGTTGAAGGAGAGGTTGTTGTCCTGGCACCACACGGTCAGGTCTCTGACCTCCTCCCTATAGGCTGTCTCATCGTTGTCGGGGATCAGGCCTACCACCAGGTCTCTGACCTCCTCCCTATAGGCTGTCTCATCGTTGAGGGAGAGGTTGTTGTCCTGGCACCACACGGTCAGGTCTCTGACCTCCTCCCTATAGGCTGTCTCATCGTTGTCGGGGATCAGGCCTACCACCAGGTCTCTGACCTCCTCCCTATAGGCTGTCTCATCGTTGAGGGAGAGGTTGTTGTCCTGGCACCACACGGTCAGGTCGCTGACCTCCTCCCTATAGGCTGTCTCATCGTTGTCGGGGATCAGGCCTACCACCAGGTCTCTGACCTCCTCCCTATAGGCTGTCTCATCGTTGAGGGAGAGGTTGTTGTCCTGGCACCACACGGTCAGGTCGCTGACCTCCTCCCTATCGTTGTTGTTTTTTTGTTGTTGTTCTTTTAATCGTTGTTGGTATTCAGGCCTACCACTGTTGTGTCGTCGATTAAGGCCATCAACTTCAGTCTGATTTTTTTTTAAAGATGTTGATTTAATTAACTAAAAAAATGATCTGCTATTTTTTACATTTAAAAAAAGTAAGGAAAGCTAATTAATTACAAGACGGACAGAATTAGTATAACAGATCGTAGTCTCATTTAAAGTGAGAATGCAGCGGCTCTTGATTGGAAATCTGTACTATGTTCTGAGCTGTGACGTATCCAAACTCTCATCTTGTACAGACTCCAGCAGCTTGCTAGCTAACACCACTCAAATGAGCATTAGCTAACTAACACCACTCAGATGAGCGTTAGCTAGCTAACACCACTCAGATGAGCGTTAGCTAGCTAACACCAGTCAGATGACCGTTAGCTAGCTAACACCACTCAGATCAGCGTTAGCTAGCTAACACCACTCAGATCAGCGTTAGCTCGCTAACAACAGGCAAAGAAAGCAAGCTATATTAGCTAGCTAGCTACTTCACAAAAGTTAGCTAGCTAGCGTATGTCCTAATGCCAGTTTCTAGTAGCTGGCCAGCGATACCCAGACAGTGATGTGAACATTTGTGCACCCCATGCAATGTTGATGATATATTCCACAAAACATAGCTAGCTAGCTTGATAAATTCAAAACACAGAACTTTAGGGAAATGCCTAGTAACTCTGCATTACCCAGCCCAAGCTAGCCACGCCACAGTGGAACTAGCTACGCCACAGTGGAACTAACTACGCCACAGTGGAACTAGCCACGCCACAGTGGAACTAGCCACGTCAGAGTGGAACTAGCCACGCCACAGTGGAACTAGCCACGCCACAGTGGAACTAGCCACGCCACAGTGGAACTAACCACGCCACAGTGGAACCACAGTGGAACTAGCCACGCCACAGTGGAACTAACCACGCCACAGTGGAACTAGCCACGCCACAGTGGAACTAGCCACGCCACAGTGGAACCACAGTGGAACTAGCCACGCCACAGTGGAACTAGCTACGCCACAGTGGAACTAGCCACGCCACAGTGGAACCACAGTGGAACTAGCCACGCCACAGTGGAACTAGCCATGCCACAGTGGAACCACAGTGGAACTAGCCACGCCACAGTGGAACTAGCTACGCCACAGTGGAACTAGCCACGCCACAGTGGAACTAGCCACGCCACAGTGGAACCACAGTGGAACTAGCCACGCCACAGTGGAACTAGCCACGCCACAGTGGAACTAGCCACGCCACAGTGGAACCACAGTGGAACTAGCCACGCCACAGTGGGACTAGCCACCCCACAGTGGAACTAGCCACGCCACAGTGGAACTAGCCACGCCACAGTGGAACTAGCCACGCCACAGTGGAACTAGCCACCCCACAGTGGAACTAGCCACGCCACAGTGGAACTAGCCACCCCACAGTGGAACTAGCCACTCCATAGTGGAGATAGCTTGGTAAGACAACACAAACACTGCCAGCTACCTACATCTCCTCGACCAAGTTCAGCCACCACACAACAACAGACTGTTGCTGAGAGAACAAATTGCCTTGCTAAGAAACAACACGCTGTGCAATGCAGTGTACATGCTCACTAGATCAATGCAGTGTACATGCTCACTAGATCAATGCAGTGTACATGCTCACTAGATCAATGCAGTGTACATGCTCACTAGATCAATGCAGTGTACATGCTCACTAGATCAATGCAGTGTACATGCTCACTAGATCAATGCAGTGTACATGCTCACTAGATCAATGCAGCTAGGAGGCTGTTGAGGGGATATGGCTCATAACAACGGAACGGAGTATTGGATATCATTCCATTTATTCCTCTCCAGCCATTACCACAAGAACGCCTTCCCCCAATTAAGGTGCCACCAACTTCCTGTGCATTACACTCCAAAACAATATCTGAACATAGTTGAAGTGGAACTGACAGCGTTTTAGCAACATGAAATCGTATAAATATCTGTTCATATACTCCCCCAGGAAGAATATGATGCCTTTTTTTACATTTTTACATTTTCTGACAAGCAGGCACGTTTTCATACTTTGATAGGATGTTTGGGGATAACGTAGAATAACGTAGAGTAAGACATTTGTGAAAATTCTATAACAATATAGTGTGGAAAAGTGGCCATGCGTTTGGACAATTACTAGACACTGCAGTAAATTAAACCCTGTGTGTCAATCTTATCCAGGACCAGACTAGTATTCTGACAGCAGCCCAAATGTTGATGTCACTTCCGTATGTTAATGAGGAAACCTTCAAAATAAAAGCCCACATTGCAATGTGGATAACTCATTCAAAAGATATGGAACTTTAATAATCAACAGGCTTTTCTTTTGTGACAACAAGAGTAATTTATAAATCCAAATATGGAACCAATAAAAAAAAATGTTATACCAAAGAAAATATAATGTCGACATTATTGGTATATTGAGAATATTGGGCTGTAGAGAAAACGTGTCTACCTGTCTACCTGTCTCAGCTAAAGTGGGAAACACTCAGTAGGGTCTCTAATGGAATGGGGCTGTGTCGCACATACCCAGCAGCACTTCGGTCTCCACCCGTAGCGCCCAGTGCAATATACTGTAATATACTGAACAAAAATATAAACCCAACATGTAAAGTGTTGGTCCCATGTTCCATGAGCTGAAATAAAAGATCCCAGAAATGTTCCATACGCACAAAAAACGTGTTTCTCACACATTTTCTTACATCCCTGTTACTGAGCATTTCTCCTTTGCCAAAATAATCCATCCACCTGACAGGTGTGGCATATCAAGAATCTGAATAAACAGCACGATCATTACACAGGTGAACCTTGTGCTGAGTTCAATAAATGGCCACTAAAATGTGTAGTTTTGTCACACAACACAATGCCGCAGATGTCTCAAGTTTTGAGGGAGTTTGCAATTGGCATGATGACTGCAGGAATGTCAACCAGAGCTGTTGCCAGAGAATTGAATGTTAATTTCTCTATCATAAGCCACATCCAATGTCGTTTTAGAGAATTTGGCAGAACGTCCAACCAGCCTCACAACCGCAGACCACATGTAACTACGCCAGCCCATCCGGATTCTTCACCTGCAGGATCGTCTGAGACCAGCCACCTGGACAGTTGATGGAACTGAGGAGTATTTCTGGTTGAAATAAAGCCCTTTTGTGTGGAAAAAACTCACTCTGAATATTCAATCCCATCACTGCAGCTTCCCATACAGGACTCGGGAGAGACGAAGGTCGAGAGTCATGCATTCTCCAAAACAAAACCCTGCCAAGCCGCACTGCTTCTTGACATACTGCTCGCTTAACCCAGAAGCCAGCCACATCAATGTGTTGGAGGAAAAACCATACAACTGGCGACCATGTCAGCGTGCATCCGCCCAGAACACCACAGGAGTCGCTAGATGGGACAAGGAAATGGCCCAGCGTTGTCCGGGTTACGGGAGGCCAGCCAAAACCCCTCCCCTAACCCGAACGACGCTGGGCCATTTGTGCGCCACCTCATGGGTCTCTCGGTCACGGCCGGTTGTGACCCGGGTCTGTAGCGACACCCCAAGCAGCCACTCAGGGGCCCACTCCCTTATAACTTCAACTGAATATTTGAATAAGACTTTGATTAACACTGGTAGTTAATTTTGGGGTAACGTTTTTTTCTTCTTACTCCAAACAGATAGAACACATGGAAATACATTTCCATAGGCATTAATTATGCAAACATTTATTTAATTTTTTGTGACACGGCATCAGTGAGATTCAAACCTATAATCTTCTGTTCTCTATCCATAGAATGAGTCCACTGTGCCACCAGGACGGAGCTAGCATGCCTTGTTTTCTTGATGCATATCAAACTGTTCATTTTAGTCTATCCAAACAGACCCCATTTCAAAGGAAACTAGCACTGTGAACATCAGGTGTGGCCAACACACCTTAAAACAAGACAGAGGATAGAGAGAGTTTTGTTGATGCTCAGAACAGAATGTATATATGTTTTAAAATAACATCATTAGAACGCTCTCGGAACGGTCTCGGAACGCTCTCGGAACGCTCTCGGAACAATCTGAGAACATGACTTGAAATAGAACCATGAGGAAACCTTACGCTGAAGTACTGAAATTCCCAAAGAAGAATGATATTTTTATTTTTTTATTTTTGGGGGGTTGTTGTGAGGGTTGCAGGTACCATATCCATTTCAAATTATACATTTATAAAACATGTACCCATAGGCTGCCACTCAAAATAAGAAACCTCCCCAGTAAGATATACATACAGAGTTTAAGTGATGATCAATTCAGGGGGAAAAAAATTAAATAAAGTGGGCCTCATTGTAAATAAGAACTATGGGCCTCGTTGTAAATAAGAACTATGGGCCTCGTTGTAAATAAGAACTATGGGCCTCATTGTAAATAAGAACTATGGGCCTCGTTGTAAATAAGAACTATGGGCCTCATTGTAAATAAGAACTATGGGCCTCATTGTAAATAAGAACTATGGGCCTCGTTGTAAATAAGAACTATGGGCCTCGTTGTAAATAAGAACTATGGGCCTCATTGTAAATAAGAACTATGGGCCTCGTTGTAAAGAAGAACTATGGGCCTCGTTGTAAATAAGAACTATGGGCCTCGTTGTAAATAAGAACTATGGGCCTCGTTGTAAATAAGAACTATGGGCCTCGTTGTAAATAAGAACTATGGGCCTCGTTGTAAATAAGAACTATGGGCCTCATTGTAAAGAAGAACTATGGGCCTCGTTGTAAATAAGAACTATGGGCCTCATTGTAAATAAGAACTATGGGCCTCATTGTAAATAAGAACTATGGTCCTCATTGTAAATAAGAAATATGGGCCTCGTTGTAAATAAGAACTATGGGCCTCGTTGTAAATAAGAACTATGGGCCTCGTTGTAAATAACAACCATGGGCCTCGTTGTAAATAAGAATTATGGGCCTCGTTGTAAATAAGAACTATGGGCCTCGTTGTAAATAAGAACTATGGGCCTCGTTGTAAATATGAACTATGGGCCTCGTTGTAAATAAGAACTATGGGCCTCGTTGTAAATAAGAACTATGGGCCTCATTGTAAATAAGAACTATGGGCCTCATTGTAAATAAGAACTATGGGCCTCGTTGTAAATAAGAACCATGGGCCTCGTTGTAAATAAGAACTATGGGCCTCATTGTAAATAAGAACTATGGGCCTCATTGTAAATAAGAACTATGGGCCTCATTGTAAATAAGAACTATGGGCCTCATTGTAAATAAGAACTATGGGCCTCATTGTAAATAAGAACTTTTAGAAAAACAGAGGAGGAAGGGAAGCGCTTCTAAGGTACACAATAGTACATTTTGGTAGATAGAAGGTGCTCTTTGGTAAAAGGGGTGAATTGGTCATCAAAAAGAAAGGAGGACCAAGTCACTCTTCATATACTTAATTAAAATGCCTTTATTAGTATGTCATGTTCAATAGAAACAAAGCTTTAAAAAACCAGATGCGTTTCTGCTGCATGACCTTCATCAGGTAGTTAAACTTTGATTCCATTGAACATGCCATACAAATAAAGGCATTTTAATTCATTATTTGAAGAGCACCATGGTTCCCCTTTCTTTTTTATGAATAATTTGTTATTTAACTGACATGCCTATTTAGACAAAGGTTAAATATTTATTTTTGCTTAAAGTTAATCTAGCATTTTACCAGAGACAAGTAGACTGGCTACACCTGGAAATGTACAGGAGACAAGTAGACTGGCTACACATGGAAATGTACAGGAGAACAGTAGGCTGGCTACACCTGGAAATGTACAGGAGACAAGTAGACTGGCTACATCTGGAAATGTACAGGAGACAAGTAGACTGGCTACACATGGAAATGTACAGGAGAACAGTAGGCTGGCTACACCTGGAAATGTACAGGAGACAAGTAGACTGGCTACATCTGGAAATGTACAGGAGACAAGTAGACTGGCTACATCTGGAAATGTACAGGAGAACAGTAGGCTGGCTACACATGGAAATGTACAGGAGACAAGTAGACTGGCTACACCTGGAAATGTACAGGAGAACAGTAGGCTGGCTACACATGGAAATGTACAGGAGAACAGTAGGCTGGCTACACATGGAAATGTACAGGAGAACACTAGCTCCACATCAGTCAGAGTGCTGTCTGCTGATAGAATGATGGAGAACAGTAGCTCCACATCAGTCAGAGTGCTGTCTGTTGATAGAAAGATGGAGAACAGCAGCTCCACATCAGAGTGCTGTCTGCTGATAGAATGATGGAGAACAGTAGCTCCACATCAGAGTGTTGTCTGCTGATAGAATGATGGAGAACAGTAGCTCCACATCAGAGTGTTGTCTGCTGATAGAATGATGGAGAACAGTAGCTCCACATCAGAGTGTTGTCTGCTGATAGAATGATGGAGAACAACAGCTCCACATCAGAATGCTGTCTGCTGATAGAATGATGGAGAACAGTAGCTCCACATCAGTCAGAGTGCTGTCTACTGATAGAATGATGGAGAACAGTAGCTCCACATCAGTCTGTCTGCTGATAGAATGATGGAGAACAACAGCTCCACATCAGAATGCTGTCTACTGATAGAATGATGGAGAACAGTAGCTCCACATCAGTCTGTCTGCTGATAGAATGATGGAGAATAGTAGCTCCACATCAGTCTGTCTGCTGATAGAATGATGGAGGAGAGTAGCTCCACATCAGTCAGAGTGCTGTCTGTGTTAACATGCTGCTCCAGAGCCAGTACTGTTCTTCCTTCAGACTCCAGACTCCATACAGACACAGGGTGTTGACATGCTGCTCCAGAGACAGTACTGTTCTTCCTTCAGATTCCAGACTCCAGAGCCAGAGCTGTTCTTCCTTCAGACTCCAGACTCCACACAGACACAGGGTGTTGAAATGCTGCTCCAGACCCAGTACTGTTCTTCCTTCAGACTCCAGACTCCAGAGCCAGTACTGTTCTTCCTACAGACTCCAGACTCCATATAGACACAGGGTGTTGACATGCTGCTCCAGAGCCAGAGCTGTTCTTCCTTCAGACTCCAGACTCCACACAGACACAGGGTGTTGACATGCTGCTCCAGAGCCAGTACTGTTCTTCCTTCAGACTCCAGACTCCACACAGACACAGGGTGTTGACATGCTGCTCCAGAGCCAGTACTGTTCTTCCTTCAGACTCCAGACTCCACACAGACACAGGGTGTTGACATGCTGCTCCAGAGCCAGTACTGTTCTTCCTTCAGACTCCAGACTCCACACAGACACAGGGTGTTGACATGCTGCTCCAGAGCCAGTACTGTTCTTCCTTCAGACTCCAGACTCCACATAGACACAGGGTGTTGACATGCTGCTCCAGAGACAGTACTGTTCTTCCTTCAGACTCCAGACTCCACATAGACACAGGGTGTTGACATGCTGCTCCAGAGCCAGTACTGTTCTTCCTTCAGACTCCAGACTCCACACAGACACAGGGTGTTGACATGCTGCTCCAGAGCCAGTACTGTTCTTCCTTCAGACTCCAGACTCCACATAGACACAGGGTGTTGACATGCTGCTCCAGAGACAGTACTGTTCTTCCTTCAGACATGCATGCGTCGTTCATATCCGCTTGTAACTGTCCAAACTCACCAAAAATAACATATGGTAGCTCCTACCTATATATGTATAACTTTATGAGCTGGATTGCCTGTCTTTACATTTTTTTTTTTTTTCATTTACTCTCTTTAGCATATTTAGCTGGCAGCCGCCATGGAAATTATGCAAATGTTGTTAGCATTCTGGTAATAGACGCCCTTGTGTGTTAAGACGGTAAAACCATAAACCCGGGGGTGAGAGAAGAACGGTATGAACATCTGCCCAACCTCTAATGAATATTTTCTGAAGGAAACTGCACATCTATGAGGAGAGGACTGCTACTGACCCCCTGTATCCCAAGGTATCCAAAACTGGGTCCTGCTAGGGAAAATACCAAAACGTGACCCAGGGAGGGGCCCAGGACCGTATCGGACACAGACAGACTAGAAGTAATTTTGGACGGAAATTTGTCATTGATCAATACATTTACATTTCTCTAGCAGTAGTCAAGCTGCTGATGTCGAAAAGCCTTGTTAGTGCAAAGGTCAAATTAGCTTTTGAATTTCCTATCTTTTATAGGCTTCAGACAAAATCTAATATTTCACTTAAAATGTAGTTTTTTGGTATTAAATAATAAACAAACTTCTACAGAAGCCTCAGACACACACACCCTTGAGGGATGTTTGGGTTGCATAGTCATAATTACTCAGTCAAAGTTTAGCCGTCGATATATGAGTGTTAATCTTTCTCTTCTACCCTTTAAAGCTCTATCCATCCTCTTCCTCTTCCTGTCTGTTCAGAAGACGGATCACAAACACACACACCCTTTACACTGTCCGCCCTCGTCTGTTCAGATGATGGATCACACAGACACACACCCTTCACACTGTCTACCCTGGACTTTTCAGATGATGGTTCCAGGTTAATCTCAGTGTTTTTCCTGTCCTCCTCCCCGACACACTCTGAGCTGAGCTACATCATATTCATGCAGAACTAGGCCAGGTTTATGGTAAAACCTCTGCCATACAGAGGCTCCCGCTCGGCCCAATCAAAACCTTTTTCTGTCGAGTCCCTGCCCGTCTTCTGAAAACATCTTCTGAAAACATCTGAAACCCTACTTGTTCAAAGAGTATCAACCCCCCCCCCCCCCCCCCCCCCCCCCCAATGATGAATGTACTGACTATGACTGGTCCACCTAGCTATCTGGAGATGAATGTACTGACTATGACTGGTCCACCTAGCTGTCTGGAGATGAATGTACTGACTATGACTGGTCCACCTAGCTATCTGAAGAGGAATGTACTGACTATGACTGGTCCACCTAGCTATCTGAAGAGGAATGTACTGACTATGACTAGTCCACCTAGCTATCTGAAGATGAATGCACTAATGCACAGACTTCAACCCTGTGTGTTGTGTCACGTTTTAACCTGTGTAATTCCCCCCCGGTCCTGTAGGGGTGCCAGAGAAGCCAGAGATAGACGGTTTGACCAAGCCTGCCCTGGAGGGAGATGAGATCACTCTGACCTGTATGACCCACGGCTCCAAGCCTGCTGCCAACCTCCGCTGGTTCAGGAACGAGAAGGAGATCAAAGGTCAGGACACAGACATCTACTACTGTTACTACCCTTCATAGGTCAGTAGGTCAGAGGTTAGAGGTCAGGGGTTAGAGTATGTATCACCCCACGGCTCCAAGCCGCCTGCTGCCGACCTCCGCTGGTTCAGGAACGATACAGAGATCAAAAGTCAGGACACTGTTCTAATATTCTTCTTCATCCTCTTCCTCCACCTTTTCATCATCTACTTCCTCCTCCTCCTTGTCTTCCTCCTTCTCATCCTTCTTCTCCTCATCTTCTTCATCCTCTTCCTCCTCATCCTCCTACTTCTATTCAACTCTTGTCTTTGCTGTAGGCTACATGATTCTGATGGCTCAGACATAGTTGGAGCATCTGTAAGAGAAACTTGAAATCTAGGGTTGATGCTGTGATTCCTGCAGGTCCACGTATCTTTTCGCCTTGACTGTGTGTATCTGGTTATGCAATTGTTTCAAAGCTGGTCTGTGCGGTGGATTAATTGGTAGATTCACAAGAATAGCAGAGCAAAATCTTGCATTTGTTAGTCTGTTTGAATTGCTACCTCACATATTTCTGCTTCCCTCAACTTCTCTCCTTCTCCTAGTGGTTAACCGTTTACAAATTACAACATTTATGGGACATAGTCCCCCCATTTTAGGGACCAAAAGTATTGGGACAAATTAACCTTATACAGTGCCTTGCGAAAGTATTCGGCCCCCTTGAACTTTGTGACCTTTTGCCACATTTCAGGCTTCAAACATAAAGATATAAAACTGTATTTTTTTGTGAAGAATCAACAACAAGTGGGACACAATCATGAAGTGGAACAACATTTATTGGATATTTCAAACTTTTTTAACAAATCAAAAACTGAAAAATTGGGCGTGCAAAATTATTCAGCCTCCAACCGCTCTTAAACACTAGTAAAATCAAATGCATGCTTTTCAACCGATCGCTGCCCGCACCCGCCCGACCGTCTAGCATCACTACTCTGGACGGTTCTGACTTAGAATATGTAGAACGTGCTCCAGCAGATACATTTCACTGGTCATCCCCAAAGCCAGTTCCTCATTTAGCCACCTTTCCTTCCAGTTCTCTGCTGCCAATGACTGGAAGGAATTACAAAAATCACTGAAGCTGAAGACTCATATCTCCCTCACTAACTTTATAGCATCAGCTGTCATAGCAGCTCACAGATCATTGCACCTGTACATAGCTCACCTGTAAATAGCCCATCCAACTACCTCATCCACATGTTATTTTTTTGCTCTTTCGTACCCCAGTATCTTTACTTGCACATTCATCTTCTGCACAAATATCACTTCAGTGTTTATTTGCTAAATTGTAATTACTTCGTCACTACAGCCTATTTATTGCCTTTCCTCCCTAATCTTTCTTCATTTGCACACACTGTACATAGACTTTTCTATTGTATTATTGACTGTACGTTTGTTTATTCCATGTGTAACTCTGTGTTGTTGTATGTGTCTCACTGCTATGCTTTATCTTGGCCAGGTCACAGTTGTAAATGAGAACTTGTTCTCAACTTAAATAAAGTAAAAGTAAAAAATAAAAATAAAAAAATGTGATGACTAACTCGATCCGAATTCAGGATCCGAAAAACACATTTCATTGCTCTTTTCAGTAACCTTATTTTTATTTTTCGGCATTAGCTCAAGAAGATATTTTTTCTACATGAGCCCATCAGTTCCTGATCATATAACACCTCTTCTCTGTCAAGAGCCAGATTAGCTGACAGTTTAGAGGTGTGATCGATTTCAGCTTGAACAGTTTGAAACAGATTTAATTGTTCTGTTGGTCGTTTGATAAAGGGATTGTTGCTGCTTAGACCAGGATTTACTAGAGTTATTTCAGGAACTCTCTCTCTCTCTCCCTCTCCCTCTCCCTCTCTCTCTCTCTCTCCCTCTCTCTCTCTCTCTCTCCATCCCGCCCTCTCCCCCTCTCCTACATTGATTTAGGATAACCTCACATTGACTCCTCTCTCTCTCTCTCTCTCTCTCTCTCTCTCTCTCTCTCTCGCTATTTCTCTCTCCCCTCTCTCTCTCTCTCTCTCTCTCCCTCACTCTCTCTCCATCCCGCCCTCTCCCCCTCTCCTACATTGATTTAGGATAACCTCACATTGACTCCTCTCTCTCTCTCTCTCTCTCTCTCTCTCTATTTCTCTCTCCCCTCTCTCTCTCTCCCTCTCTCTCTATTTCTCTCTCCCGTCTCTCTCTCCCTCTCTCCCGTCTCTCTCCCGTCTCTCTCTCCCTCTCTCCCGTCTCTCTCTCCCTCTCTCTCCCTCTCCCGTCTCTCTCTCTCCCTCTCTCTCCCGTCTCTCTCCCGTCTCTCTCTCTCTCTCTCTCTCTCTCTCTCTCTCTCTCTCTCTCTCTCTCTCTCTCTCTCTCTCTCTCTCTCTCTCTCTCTCTCTCTCTCTCTCTCTCCCTCTCTCTCCCTCTCTCTCTCTCTCTATCTCTCCCTCTCTCTCTCTCTCTCTCATCTCTCTGTGCCCTCAATGATCGTATCCTCAATGATCGTGTCCTCAATGATCGTGTCCTCAATGATCGTGTCCTCAATGATCGTGCCCTCAGTGATCGTGTCCTCAATGATCGTGTCCTCAATGATCGTGTCCTCAGTGATCGTGTCCTCAATGATCGTGTCCTCAATGATCGTGTCCTCAATGATCGTGTCCTCAATGATCGTGTCCTCAATGATCGTGTCCTCAGTGATCGTGCCCTCAGTGATCGTGCCCTCAATGATCATGTCCTCAATGATCGAGTCCTCAATGTCTGGGCACCTGGATTGACAAAACAAAACTCTCTTTCAAAAAGCATATTGTTGATTTAAAATGTGTTTATTTAACAGGAATATGTCATAGGTCATTCATTTAGAGTTCATTAAAAAGTTAAGAATTACAATATTTTATTGAAATAGGTTATGCCTTTCATAAAATAGCAGAAAACAAATCATTCAGTCGACATTCATACCAGTTATAGATGATGGTGATGTTGTCTATTTGAATGGGTGGGGAGTTAATAGTTACAGATTAATGTTACAGATTTACAGAATTACAGATTTACAGATTACAAAAAAGACTTGAACTGTAATCCTTTATGTTACCATCAAAAATATTGTAATCGGATTAAAGATACTTTTTATAAAACTAGATGATAACTTCTAGTAGTACTTTTAAATCCAGAAAGGACGTTTGCCCAAAAAATGATTTGACACCGTTCTGTTTTCTATAATAACTTTCAAATCAACATTGAAAAGAGGTGCACATGTTTTTCTGCCTGAGCGAGTCGGACCCCCAGTCAGAGGGTATGACGATGTCGGGAAAAGGGCAGGATGTCTATTGTCACGCCCTGACCGTAGAGATCTTTTTATTCTCTGTTTGGTTGGTCAGGGTGTGACTCGGGTGGGAAACTCTATGTTCTGTGTTTCTATGTTTTGGCCGGGTATGATTCTCAATCAGGGACAGCTGTCTATCATTGTCCCTGATTGGTAAAGTATCTGCTAGAGAACACTGTAGAACACAGTACAGTACTGTATCTACTAGAGAACACAGTAGAACACAGTACAGTACTGTATCTGCTAGAGAACACAGTAGAACACAGTACAGTACTGTATCTGTTAGAGAGCACAGTAGAACACAGTACAGTAAAGTATCTGCTTAAGGACACAGTAGAACACAGTACAGTAAAGTATCTGCTTTAGGACACAGTAGAACACAGGACAGTACTGTATCTGTTAGAGAGCACAGTAGAACACAGTACAGTAAAGTATCTGCTTAAGGACACAGTAGAACACAGTACAGTAAAGTATCTGCTTTAGGACACAGTAGAACACAGTACAGTACTGTATCTGTTAGAGAGCACAGTAGAACACAGTACAGTAAAGTATCTGCTTAAGGACACAGTAGAACACAGTACAGTAAAGTATCTGCTTTAGGACACAGTAGAACACAGTACAGTACTGTATCTGTTAGAGAGCACAGTAGAACACAGTACAGTAAAGTATCTGCTTTAGGACACAGTAGAACACAGGACAGTAAAGTATCCATGTTCATCTACTGGTTTCTACCAGACTCCTGTCTCAGTTGGCTCTGTTCTTGTTTCTACCAGACTCCTGTCTCAGTTGGATCTATTCTGGTTTCTACCAGACTCCTGTCTCAGTTGGATCTATTCTGGTTTCTACCAGACTCCTGTCTCATTGTGGTTGCTGGGATCACTGTCTCAGTTGGCTCTGTTCTGGTTTCTACCAGACTCCTGTCTCAGTTGGCTCTGTTCTGGTTTCCACCTGACTCCTGTCTCAGTTGGCTCTGTTCTGGTTTCCACCAGACTCCTGTCTCAGTTGGCTCTGTTCTGGTTTCTACCAGACTCCTGTCTCAGTTGGCTCTGTTCTGGTTACTACCAGACTCCTGTCTCAGTTGGCTCTGTTCTGGTTTCCACCAGACTCCTGTCTCAGTTGGCTCTGTTCTGGTTTCCACCAGACTCCTGTCTCAGTTGGCTCTGTTCTGGTTTCTACCAGACTCCTGTCTCAGTTGGCTCTATTCTGGTTTCTACCAGACTCCTGTCTCATTAGGGTGGTTGGGATCATTGTCTCAGTTGGCTCTGTTCTGGTTTCCACCAGACTCCTGTCTCAGTTGGCTCTGTTCTGGTTTCTACCAGACTCCTGTCTCAGTTGGCTCTGTTCTGGTTTCTACCAGACTCCTGTCTCATTGTGGTGGTTGGGGTCACTATCTCAGTTGGCTCTGTTCTGTTTTTTCTGTGGCGAGACCCGGAGGTGGAGGCTCCAAGTCAATCAGATGAGGACTCATTATCATCATCAACATCGATTTCAGGCCCAATATCCGATCCCCCATCCGACTCCAGCTCATCTAAATCCTGCAGCTGTCAGTGTGATTGGGGATAAAGAGCCCAAGATCACTGATGGTATCTGAGTATGACAACATGTTAGATCTTGTCTGTTTTGGGATGTTGATACTATCAGTCTGTTGTTAGAGAGGACAGATCGTTAAGGCTGATTAGGCTAATAAGGAGAGGAGAGGAGAGGAGAGGAGAGGAGAGGAGAGGGGAGGAGAGGAGAGGAGAGGAGAGGAGAGGAGAGGAGAGGAGAGGAGAGGAGAGGAGAGGAGAGGAGAGGAGAGGAGAGGAGAGGGGAGGGGAGGGGAGGATGTTTATCATCACCTGAACAAGACAATCCAAATAGTCTCTGGATCCGAATTGCACCCTCTGGGTCCTGGTCAAACGTATAGGGAATAGGGGCGGCAGGTAGCCTAGTGGTTAGAGTGTAGGGGCGGCGGGTAGCCTAGTGGTTAGAGTGTAGAGGTGGCAGGTAGTCTAGTGGTTAGAGTGTAGGGGGGTCAGGAAGTCTAGTGGTTAGAGTGTAGAGGTGGCAGGTAGTCTAGTGGTTAGAGTGTAGGGGTGGCGGGTAGCCTAGTGGTTAGAGTGTAGAGGTGGCAGGGTAGCCTAGTGGTTAGAGCGTTGGGGGGCAGGTAGCCTAGTGGTTAGAGTGTAGAGGCGGCAGGTAGCCTAGTGGTTAGAGTGTAGAGGTGGCAGGGTAGCCTAGTGGTTAGAGTGTAGAGGTGGCAGGTAGCCTAGTGGTTAGAGTGGAGGGGCGGCAGGTAGCCTAGTGGTTAGAGTGTGGAGGCGGCAGGTAGCCTAGTGGTTAGAGTGTAGAGGAGGCAGGTAGTCTAGTGGTTAGAGTGTAGGGGTGGCAGGTAGTCTAGTGGTTAGAGTGTAGAGGTGGCAGGTAGTCTAGTGGTTAGAGTGTAGGGGAGGCAGGTAACCTAGGGGTTAGAGTGTAGGGGTGGCAGGTAGTCTAGTGGTTAGAGTGTAGAGGTGGCAGGTAGTCTAGTGGTTAGAGTGTAGAGGGGTCAGGTAGTCTAGTGGTTAGAGTGTAGGGGGGGCAGGTAGCCTAGTGGTTAGAGTGTAGGGGGTCAGGTAGCCTAGTGGTTAGAGTGTAGAGGGGTCAGGTAGTCTAGTGGTTAGAGTGTAGGGGGGGTCAGGTAGTCTAGTGGTTAGAGTGTAGGGGCGGCAGGTAGCCTAGTGGTTAGTGTGTAGGGGCGGCAGGTAGCCTAGTGGTTAGAGTGTAGGGGCGGCAGGTAGCCTAGTGGTTAGAGTGTAGGGGGGGCAGGTAGCCTAGTGGTTAGAGTGTAGGGGCGGCAGGTAGTCTAGTGGTTAGAGTGTAGGGGCGGCAGGTAGCCTAGTGGTTAGAGTGTAGGGGAGGCAGGTAGACTAGTGGTTAGAGTGTAAGGGCGGCAGGTAGCCTAGTGGTTAGAGTGTAGGTGCGGCAGGTAGTCTAGTGGTTAGAGTGTAGGGGGGGCAGGTAGTCTAGTGGTTAGAGTGTAGGGGGGATGGGGCAGGTAGTCTAGTGGTTAGAGTGTAGGGGGGATGGGGCAGGTAGTCTAGTGGTTAGAGTGTAGGGGGGGGCAGGTAGCCTAGTGGTTAGAGTGTAGGGGGGGGCAGGTAGTCTAGTGGTTAGAGTGTGGGGGCGGCGGGTAGCCTAGTGGTTAGAGTGTAGGGACGGCAGGTAGCCTAGTGGTTAGAGTGTAGGGGGGGCAGGTAGCCTAGTGGTTAGAGTGTAGGGGGGCAGGTAGTCTAGTGGTTAGAGTGTGGGGGCGGCGGGTAGCCTAGTGGTTAGAGTGTAGGGGCGGCAGGTAGCCTAGTGGTTAGAGTGTGGGGGCGGCGGGTAGCCTAGTGGTTAGAGTGTAGGGGAGGCAGGTAACCTAGTGGTTAGAGTGTAGGGGGGGCAGGTAGCCTAGTGGTTAGAGTGTAGGGGCGGCAGGTAGTCTAGTGGTTAGAGTGTTTGGGTGGCGGGTAGTCTAGTGGTTAGAGTGTAGGGGCGGCAGATAGTCTAGTGGTTAGAGTGTAGGGGGGATGGGGCAGGTAGCCTAGTGGTTAGAGTGTAGGGGAGGCAGGTAGCCTAGTGGTTAGAGTGTAGGGGAGGCAGGTAACCTAGGGGTTAGAGTGTAGGGGGGATGGGGCAGGTAGCCTAGTGGTTAGAGTGTAGGGGCGGCAGGTAGCCTAGTGGTTAGAGTGTAGGGGGGGGCAGGTAGACTAGTGGTTAGAGTGTAGGGGTGGCAGGTAGTCTAGTGGTTAGAGTGTAGGGGCGGCAGGTAGTCTAGTGGTTAGAGTGTAGGGGGGATGGGGCAGGTAGCCTAGTGGTTAGAGTGTAGGGGCGGCAGGTAGCCTAGTGGTTAGAGTGTAGGGGGGGGCAGGTAGTCTAGTGGTTAGTGTGTAGGGGTGGCAGGTAGTCTAGTGGTTAGAGTGTAGGGGGGCAGGTAGTCTAGTGGTTAGAGTGTAGGGGGGATGGGGCAGGTAGTCTAGTGGTTAGAGTGTAGATGGGCAGGTAACCTAGTGGTTAGATTGTAGAGGTGGCAGGTAGTCTAGTGGTTAGAGTGTAGGGGGGCAGGTAGCCTAGTGGTTAGAGTGTAGGGGGGGAAGGTAGCCTAGTGGTTAGAGTGTAGGGGGGGGCAGGTAGTCTAGTGGTTAGAGTGTAGGGGGGCAGGTAGCCTAGTGGTTAGAGTGTAGGGGGGGGCAGGTAGTCTAGTGGTTAGAGTGTAGGGGGGCAGGTAGCCTAGTGGTTAGAGTGTAGGGGGGGAAGGTAGCCTAGTGGTTAGAGTGTAGGGGGGGGCAGGTAGTCTAGTGGTTAGAGTGTAGGGGGGGCAGGTAGTCTAGTGGTTAGAGTGTAGGGGGGATGGGGCAGGTAGTTTAGTGGTTAGAGTGTAGATGGGCAGGTAACCTAGTGGTTAGAGTGTAGGGGCGGCAGGTAGCCTAGTGGTTAGAGTGTAGGGGGTCAGGAAGTCTAGTGGTTAGAGTGTAGGGGAGGCAGGTAGTCTAGTGGTTAGAGTGTAGAGGTGGTTAAAAGTCCAACGCTCTAACCACTAGGCTACCTGCCGCCCCTACACTCTAACCACTAGACTACCTGCCTCCTCTACACTCTAACCACTAGACTACCTGCCACCCCTACACTCTAACCACTAGACTACCTGCCACCCCTACACTCTAACCACTAGACTACCTGCCACCCCTACACTCTAACCACTAGACTTCCTGACCCCCTACACTCTAACCACTAGGCTACCTGCCGCCCCTACACTCTAACCACTAGACTACCTGCCGTCCCTACACTCTAACCACTAGACTACCTGCCACCCCTACACTCTAACCACTAGACTACGTGCCACCCCTACACTCTAACCAAAAGGTTGCAAAATTGAATCCCCGAGCTGACAAGGTACAAATCTGTCGTTCTGCCCCTGAACAAGGCAGGCTGTTCCTAGGCCAGTTAACCCACTGTTCCTAGACCAGTTAACCCACTGTTCCTAGACCAGTTAACCCACTGTTCCTATACCAGTTAACCCACTGTTCCTAGACCAGTTAACCCACTGTTCCCAGACCAGTTAACCCACTGTTCCTAGACCAGTTAACCCACTGTTCCTAGACCAGTTAACCCACTGTTCCTAGACCAGTTAACCAACTGTTCCTAGACCAGTTAACCCACTGTTCCTAGACCAGTTAACCCACTGTTCCTAGACCAGTTAACCCACTGTTCCTAGACCAGTTAACCCCACTGTTCCTAGACCGTCATTGAAAAAATAGAATTTGTTCTTAACTGACTTGTTAAATAAAGGTATAATGAAAACAATAGAGAGCCCTGCATGACAGAGTCTCTTTAAATCAAACTACAAGGGATGAATACACACACACAACACCCAGCAGAGGGCTCAGTCACCCAGCAGAGGGCTCAGTCATACAGCAGAGGGCTCAGTCGTACAGCAGAGGGCTCAGTCACCCAGCAGAGGGCTCAGTCATACAGCAGAGGGCTCAGTCATACAGCAGAGGGCTCAGTCATACAGCAGAGGGCTCAGTCATACAGCAGAGGGCTCAGTCGTACAGCAGAGGTCAGTCAGAGGTCTCAGTCATACAGCAGAGGTCAGTCAGAGGTCAGTCAGAGGTCTCAGTCGTACAGCAGAGGTCAGTCAGAGGTCAGTCAGAGGGCTCAGTCGTACAGCAGAGGTCAGTCAGAGGTCAGTCAGAGGTCAGTCAGAGGTCTCAGTCGTACAGCAGAGGTCAGTCAGAGGTCAGTCAGAGGTCTCAGTCATACAGCAGAGGTCAGTCAGAGGTCAGTCAGAGGTCAGTCAGAGGTCAGTCAGAGGTCTCAGTCATACAGCAGAGGTCAGTCAGAGGTCAGTCAGAGGTCAGTCAGAGGTCTCAGTCATACAGCAAAGGTCAGTCAGAGGTCAGTCAGAGGTCAGTCAGAGGTCTCAGTCATACAGCAGAGGTCAGTCAGAGGTCAGTCAGAGGTCAGTCAGAGGTCTCAATCATACAGCATAGGTCAGTCAGAGGTCAGTCAGAGGTCTCAGTCATACAGCAGAGGTCAGTCAGAGGTCAGTCAGAGGTCAGTCAGAGGTCTCAATCATACAGCAGAGGTCAGTCAGAGGTCAGTCAGAGGTCTCAGTCATACAGCAGAGGTCAGTCAGAGGTCAGTCAGAGGTCTCAGTCATACAGCAGAGGTCAGTCAGAGGTCAGTCAGAGGTCAGTCAGAGGTCTCAGTCGTACAGCAGAGGTCAGTCAGAGGTCAGTCAGAGGTCTCAGTCATACAGCAGAGGTCAGTCAGAGGTCAGTCAGAGGTCTCAGTCATACAGCAGAGGTCAGTCAGAGGTCAGTCAGAGGTCAGTCAGAGGTCTCAGTCGTACAGCAGAGGTCAGTCAGAGGTCAGTCAGAGGTCTCAGTCATACAGCAGAGGTCAGTCAGAGGTCAGTCAGAGGTCAGTCAGAAGTCTAAGTCATACAGCAGAGGTCAGCTCAGTCGTACAGCAGAGGTCAGTCAGAGGTCTCAGTCATACAGCAGAGGTCAGTCAGAGGTCAGTCAGAGGTCAGTCAGCAGAGGTCAGTCAGAGGTAAGTCAGAGGTCAGTCAGAGGTCTCAGTCATACAGCAGAGGTCAGTCAGAGGTCAGTCAGAGGTCTCAGTCATACAGCAGAGGTCAGTCAGAGGTCAGTCAGAGGTCAGTCAGAGGTCTCAATCATACAGCAGAGGTCAGTCAGAGGTCTCAGTCATACAGCAGAGGTCAGTCAGAGGTCAGTCAGAGGTCAGTCAGAGGTCTCAGTCATACAGCAGAGGTCTCATCAGAACAAAATAAGTATTGTTTTCTTCCATTTTAATTGTTTGTTTTCATTTAGCCTCTCTCATCCCTTTCCTTCCTTACCTTTCATCTCCTCATCCCTCTCTTTCCTCTCCTCATCCCTCTCCTTCCTCTCCTCATCCCTCTCTTTCCTCTCCTCATCCCTCTCTTTCCTCTCCTCATCCTTCTCTTTTCTTTCCTCTCCTCATCCCTCTCTTTCCTCTCCTCATTCCTCTCCTCATCCCTCTCTTTCCTTTCCTCATCCCTCTCTTTCCTCTCCTCATCCTTCTCTTTTCTTTCCTCTCCTCATCCCTCTCTTTTCTTTCCTCTCCTCATCCCTCTCCTCATCCCTCTCTTTCCTTTCCTCTCCTCATCCCTCTTTTTTCTTTCCTCTCCTCATCCCTCTCTTTTCTTTCCTCTCCTCATCCCTCTCTTTCCTCTCCTCATCCCTCTCTTTCCTCTCCTCATCCCTCTCTTTCCTCTCCTCATCCATCTCTTTCCTCTCCTCATCCCTCTCCTTCCTCTCCTCATCCCTCTCTTGCCTCTCCTCATCCCTCTCTTCCCTCTCCTCATCCCTCTCTTTCCTCTCCTCATCCCTCTCTTTCCTTTCCTCATCCCTCTCTTTCCTCTCCTCATCCATCTCTTTCCTCTCCTCATCCCTCTCTTTCCTCTCCACATCCATCTCTTTCCTCTCCACATCCCTCTCTTTCCTCTCCTCATCCCTCTCTTTTCTTTCCTCTCCTCATTCCTCTCTTTCCTTTCCTCTCCTCATCCTTCTCTTTCCTCTCCTCATCTCTCTCTTTCCTCTCCTCATCCCTCTCTTTCCTCTCCTCATCCATCTCTTACCTCTCCACATCCCTCTCTTTTTTTTCCTCTCCACATCCCTCTCTTTCCTCTCCTCATCCCTCTCTTTTCTTTCCTCTCCTCATTCCTCTCTTTCCTTTCCTCTCCTCATCCCTCTCTTTCCTCTCCTCATCTCTCTTTCCTCTCCTCATCCCTCTCTTTTTTTCCTCTCCTCATCCCTGTCTTTTCTTTTCTTTCATCTCCTCATCCCTCTCTTTTCTTTCCTCTCCTCATCCCTCTCTTTCCTCTCCTCATCCCTCTCTTTCTTCTCCTCATCCCTCTCTTTCCTCTCCTCATCCCTCTCTTTCCTCTCCTCATCCCTCTCTTTCCTCTCCTCATCCCTCTCTTTCCTCTCCTCATCCCTCTCTTTCCTCTCCTCATCCCTCTGTCGCTGATAACAAGCTTCAGGAACCATTTGTGTGAACGTCAGACGCACTTACCGACTGACTAAGTGTGTTTATTTGTGTGCTTATCTCGAATAAAGTGTTTACTTTCCCTCTCCTTCCCTTCCTCCTGTCTTCTCATCCATACTACCCAATGGGGATAAGACGCCGACAGCGCCTCTCGTTCTCTCACTCTCCTCCCTTTCCCTCTGTTTTCTCATCCATACTACCCAATGGGGATAAGACGCCGACAGCTCTGCAACTCTCTTTTCTCTCATTCTCTCTCTCTCTCTCTCTCTCTCTCTCTCTCTCTCTCTCTCTCTCTCTCTCTCTCTCTCTCTCTCTCTCTCTCTTTCTCTCTATCTGTCTCCCTCTCTCTCTCTCTCTGTCTCTCTCTCTCTATCTATCTGTCTCTCTCTCTCTCTCTCTCTCTCTCTCTCTCTTTCTTTCTCTCTCTCTGTTTCTGTCTCTCTCTCTCTCTCTCTCTCTCTCTCTCTCGCTCCTCTGCTTTTCTAAATCAGATGTTCTGCATGCTTAGTCACTTCCTGTTGAGGCTCAGAGCCTGCTTCCCCCCCAGAGACCAGGTGATTGACAGCTCTGCTGCGTTAGCAACGTCTGGACAGACTGGAGGCGGGGGAGACGATAGGCTGAAGGAGATGGGGGAGAAAAACGAGAAAGAGTGAGAAAGAGAGAGAGTAGAGCGATCAATCAAAAAGTTGGGTTTGTACAAAGTCAGATCCAGCCGTGGTGGAAAGTACTTAAGTATAAAATACTTTAAAGTGTTTTTTCTATGAAAATGATGATAAAGGTAATTGAGATTCAACTATGATGGTGATACGATAGGGATTACAGTTATCATCATGAATATTAAGGCTATACGCACTTCATGTTACACACATAGACACTCAAACATGCAAATTGGCAGAGTTATTATTTATTTAGACATCACACATTATAGTCTTACCCTTATACAGACATTGTACACACTCTCACTATATCACATCCAATATAGCACACATCAACCTACTGAGATCTACTACACATATAGAGACTGCCACTAAATCACATCCAATATAGCACAACCTACTGAGATCTATTACACATATACACACTGTCACTAAATCACATCAAATATAGCACACATCAACCTACTGAGATCTACTACACATATAGACACTGTTACTAAATCACACCCAATATCACACACATCAACCTACTGAGATCTACTACACAAAAAGACACTGTCACTAAATGACATCCAATATAACACAACCTACTGAGATCTACACATCCAATATCACACACATCAACCTACTGAGATCTACTACACAAAAAGACACTGTCACTAAATCACATCCAATATAACACACATCAACCTACTGAGATCTACTACACATATAGACATTGTTACTAAATTACATCCAATATCACACACATCAACCTACTGAGATCTACACACCCAATATCACACACATCAACCTCCTGAGATCTACACACCCAATATCACACACATCAACCTCCTGAGATCTTCTACACATATAGACACTGTCACTAAATCACATCCAATATAACACACATCAACCTACTGAGATCTTATACACATATAGGCACTGTTACTAAATCACATCCAATATACCACACATCAACCTCCTGAGATCTACTACACATATAGACACTGTTACTAAATCACATCCAATATAACACACATCAACCTACTGAGATCTACACACCCAATATCACACACATCAACCTCCTGAGATCTTCTACACATATAGACACTGTCACTAAATCACATCCAATATAACACACATCAACCTACTGAGATCTTATACACATATAGGCACTGTTACTAAATCACATCCAATATAACACACATCAACCTCCTGAGATCTTCTACACATATAGACACTATCACTAAATCACATCCAATATCACACACATCAACCTACTGAGATCTACACACCCAATATCACACACATCAACCTACTGAGATCTACACACCCAATATCACACACATCAACCTCCTGAGATCTACACACCCAATATAACACACATCAACCTACTGAGATCTTATACACATATAGGCACTGTTACTAAATCACATCCAATATAACACACATCAACCTCCTGAGATCTTCTACACATATAGGCACTGTTACTAAATCACATCCAATATAACACACATCAACCTCCTGAGATCTTCTACACATATGGACACTATCACTAAATCACATCCAATATAACACAACCTCTTGAAATCTACTACACATATAGACACTGTTACTAAATCACACCCAATATCACACACATCAACCTACTGAGATCTACTACACAAAAAGACACTGTCACTAAATGACATCCAATATAACACAACCTACTGAGATCTACACATCCAATATCACACACATCAACCTACTGAGATCTACTCATCCAATATCACACACATCAACCTACTGAGATCTTCTACACATATAGACACTATCACTAAATCACATCCAATATCACACACATCAACCTACTGAGATCTACACACCCAATATCACACACATCAACCTCCTGAGATCTACAAACCCAATATCACACACATCAACCTCCTGAGATCTTCTACACAAATATAGACACTGTCACTAAATCACATCCAATATAACACACATCAACCTACTGAGATCTTATACACATATAGGCACTGTTACTAAATCACATCCAATATAACACACATCAACCTCCTGAGATCTACTACACATATAGACACTGTTACTAAATCACATCCAATATAACACACATCAACCTACTGAGATCTACACACCCAATATCACACACATCAACCTACTGAGATCTACACACCCAATATCACACACATCAACCTCCTGAGATCTACACACCCAATATAACACACATCAACCTACTGAGATCTTATACACATATAGGCACTGTTACTAAATCACATCCAATATAACACACATCAACCTCCTGAGATCTTCTACACATATAGACACTATCACTAAATCACATCCAATATAACACACATCAACCTCCTGAGATCTTCTACACATATAGGCACTGTTACTAAATCACATCCAATATAACACACATCAACCTCCTGAGATCTTCTACACATATGGACACTATCACTAAATCACATCCAATATAACACACATCAACCTACTGAGATCTACTACACATATAGACACTGTCACTAAATCACATCCAATATATAACACAACCTACTGAGATCTTCTACACATATAGACACTGTCACTAAATCACATCAAATATAGCACACATCAACCTCCTGAGATCTACTACACATATAGACACTGTTACTAAATCACACCCAATATCACACACATCAACCTACTGAGATCTACTACACAAAAAGACACTGTCACTAAATGACATCCAATATAACACAACCTACTGAGATCTACACATCCAATATCACACACATCAACCTACTGAGATCTACACATCCAATATCACACACATCAACCTACTGAGATCTACACATCCAATATCACACACATCAACCTACTGAGATCTACACACCCAATATAACACACATCAACCTACTGAGATCTACACACCCAATATCACACACATCAACCTCCTGAGATCTTCTACACATATAGACACTGTCACTAAATCACATCCAATATAACACACATCAACCTACTGAGATCTTATACACATATAGGCACTGTTACTAAATCACATCCAATATAACACACATCAACCTCCTGAGATCTTCTACACATATAGACACTATCACTAAATCACATCCATTATCACACACATCAACCTACTGAGATCTACACACCCAATATAACACACATCAACCTACTGAGATCTTATACACATATAGGCACTGTTACTAAATGACATCCAATATAACACACATCAACCTCCTGAGATCTTCTACACATATAGGCACTGTTACTAAATCACATCCAATATAACACACATCAACCTACTGAGATCTACACACCCAATATCACACACATCAACCTCCTGAGATCTTCTACACATATAGACACTGTCACTAAATCACATCCAATATAACACACATCAACCTACTGAGATCTTATACACATATAGGCACTGTTACTAAATCACATCCAATATAACACACATCAACCTACTGAGATCTACACACCCAATATCACATACATCAACCTCCTGAGATCTTCTACACATATAGACACTGTCACTAAATCACATCCAATATAACACACATCAACCTACTGAGATCTTATACACATATAGGCACTGTTACTAAATCTCATCCAATATAACACACATCATCTCCTGAGATCTTCTACACATATAGACACTATCACTAAATCACATCCAATATCACACACATCAACCTACTGAGATCTACAAACCCAATATCACACACATCAACCTACTGAGATCTACACACCCAATATCACACACATCAACCTCCTGAGATCTACACACCCAATATAACACACATCAACCTACTGAGATCTTATACACATATAGGCACTGTTACTAAATCACATCCAATATAACACACATCAACCTCCTGAGATCTTCTACACATATGGACACTATCACTAAATCACATCAAATATAGCACACATCAACCTACTGAGATCTACACTCCCAATATCACACACATCAACCTCCTGAGATCTACTACACATATAGACACTGTTACTAAATCACACCCAATATCACACACATCAACCTACTGAGATCTACTACACAAAAAGACACTGTCACTAAATGACATCCAATATAACACAACCTACTGAGATCTACACATCCAATATCACACACATCAACCTACTGAGATCTACACATCCAATATCACACACATCAACCTACTGAGATCTACACATCCAATATTACACACATCAACCTACTGAGATCTACACACCCAATATCACACACATCAACCTACTGAGATCTACTACACAAAAAGACACTGTCACTAAATCACATCCAATATAACACACACCAACCTTCTGAGATCTACTACACATATAGACACTGTCACTAAATCACATCCAATATAACACACATCAACCTACTGAGATCTACTACACATATAGACAGTGTTACTAAATCACATCCAATATAGCACAACCTACTGAGATCTACTACACAGATAGACATTGTTACTAAATTACATCCAATATCACACACATCAACCTACTGAGATCTACACACCCAATATCACACACATCAACCTACTGAGATCTACACACCCAATATCACACACATCAACCTCCTGAGATCTACACACCCAATATCACACACATCAACCTCCTGAGATCTTCTACACATATAGACACTGTCACTAAATCACATCCAATATAACACACATCAACCTACTGAGATCTTATACACATATAGGCACTGTTACTAAATCACATCCAATATAACACACATCAACCTCCTGAGATCTTCTACACATATAGACACTATCACTAAATCACATCCAATATCACACACATCAACCTACTGAGATCTACACACCCAATATCACACACATCAACCTACTGAGATCTACACACCCAATATCACACACATCAACCTCCTGAGATCTACACACCCAATATAACACACATCAACCTCCTGAGATCTTCTACACATATAGACACTATCACTAAATCATATCCAATATCACACACATCAACCTACTGAGATCTACACACCCAATATCACACACATCAACCTACTGAGATCTACACACCCAATATCACACACATCAACCTCCTGAGATCTACACACCCAATATAACACACATCAACCTACTGAGATCTTATACACATATAGGCACTGTTACTAAATCACATCCAATATAACACACATCAACCTCCTGAGATCTTCTACACATATAGGCACTGTTACTAAATCACATCCAATATAACACACATCAACCTCCTGAGATCTTCTACACATATGGACACTATCACTAAATCACATCCAATATAACACACATCAACCTACTGAGATCTACTACACATATAGACACTGTCACTAAATCACATCAAATATAACACAACCTACTGAGATCTTCTACACATATAGACACTGTCACTAAATCACATCAAATATAGCACACATCAACCTACTGAGAACTACACTCCAAATATCACACACATCAACCTCCTGAGATCTACTACACATATAGACACTGTTACTAAATCACACCCAATATCACACACATCAACCTACTGAGATCTACTACACATATAGACAGTGTTACTAAATCACATCCAATATAGCACAACCTACTGAGATCTACTACACAAAAAGACACTGTCACTAAATGACATCCAATATAACACAACCTACTGAGATCTACACATCCAATATCACACACATCAACCTACTGAGATCTACACACCCAATATCACACACATCAACCTACTGAGATCTACACACCCAATATCACACACATCAACCTACTGAGATCTACTACACAAAAAGACACTGTCACTAAATCACATCCAATATAACACACACCAACCTTCTGAGATCTACTACACATATAGACACTGTCACTAAATCACATCCAATATAACACACATCAACCTACTGAGATCTACTACACATATAGACAGTGTTACTAAATCACATCCAATATAGCACAACCTACTGAGATCTACTACACAGATAGACATTGTTACTAAATTACATCCAATATCACACACATCAACCTACTGAGATCTACACACCCAATATCACACACATCAACCTACTGAGATCTACACACCCAATATCACACACATCAACCTCCTGAGATCTACACACCCAATATCACACACATCAACCTCCTGAGATCTTCTACACATATAGACATTGTCACTAAATCACATCCAATATAACACACATCAACCTACTGAGATCTTATACACATATAGGCACTGTTACTAAATCACATCCAATATAACACACATCAACCTCCTGAGATCTACTACACATATAGACACTGTTACTAAATCACATCCAATATAACACACATCAACCTACTGAGATCTACACACCCAATATCACACACATCAACCTCCTGAGATCTTCTACACATATAGACACTGTCACTAAATCACATCCAATATAACACACATCAACCTACTGAGATCTTATACACATATAGGCACTGTTACTAAATCACACCCAATATCACACACATCAACCTACTGAGATCTACACACCCAATATCACACACATCAACCTCCTGAGATCTACACACCCAATATAACACACATCACCCTCCTGAGATCTTCTACACATATAGGCACTAAATCACATACAATATAACACACATCAACCTACTGAGATCTTATACACATATAGGCACTGTTACTAAATCACAACCAATATAACACACATCAACCTCCTGAGATCTTCTACGCATATAGACACTATCACTAAATCACATCCAATATCACACACATCAACCTACTGAGATCTACACACCCAATATCACACACATCAACCTACTGAGATCTACACACCCAATATCACACACATCAACCTCCTGAGATCTACACACCCAATATAACACACATCAACCTACTGAGATCTTATACACATATAGGCACTGTTACTAAATCACATCCAATATAACACACATCAACCTCCTGAGATCTTCTACACATATAGTTACTGTTACTAAATCACATCCAATATAACACACATCAACCTCCTGAGATCTTCTACACATATAGACACTATCACTAAATCACATCCAATATAACACACATCCTCCTCCTGAGATCTTCTACACATATAGGCACTGTTACTAAATCACATCCAATATAACACACATCAACCTACTGAGATCTACTACACATATAGGCACTGTTACTAAATCACATCCAATATAACACACATCAACCTACTGAGATCTACTACACATATAGACACTGTTACTAAATCACATCCAATATAACACACATCAACCTACTGAGATCTACACACCCAATATCACACACATCAACCTACTGAGATCTACACACCCAATATCACACACATCAACCTCCTGAGATCTACACACCCAATATCACACACATCAACCTCCTGAGATCTTCTACACATATAGACACTGTCACTAAATCACATCCAATATAACACACATCAACCTACTGAGATCTTATACACATATAGGCACTGTTACTAAATCTCATCCAATATAACACACATCAACCTCCTGAGATCTACTACACATATAGACACTGTTACTAAATCACATCCAATATAACACACATCAACCTACTGAGATCTACACACCCAATATCACACACATCAACCTCCTGAGATCTTCTACACATATAGACACTGTCACTAAATCACATCCAATATAACACACATCAACCTACTGAGATCTTATACACATATAGGCACTGTTACTAAATCACATCCAATATAACACACATCAACCTCCTGAGATCTTCTACACATATAGACACTATCACTAAATCACATCCAATATAACACACATCAACCTCCTGAGATCTTCTACACATATAGGCACTGTTACTAAATCACATCCAATATAACACACATCAACCTACTGAGATCTACTACACATATAGACACTATCACTAAATCACATCCAATATAACACACATCAACCTACTGAGATCTACACACCCAATATCACACACATCAACCTACTGAGATCTACACACCCAATATCACACACATCAACCTACTGAGATCTACTACACATAGAGACTGTCACTAAATCACATCCAATATAACACAACCTACTGAGATCTACTACACATATAGACACTGTTACTAAATCACACCCAATATAACACACATCAACCTACTGAGATCTACTACACATATAGACACTGTCACTAAATCACATCCAATATAACACACATCAACCTACTGAGATCTACACACCCAATATCACACACATCAACCTACTGAGATCTACACACCCAATATCACACACATCAACCTCCTGAGATCTACTACACATATAGACACTGTCACTAAATCACATCCAATATAACACACATCAACCTACTGAGATCTACACACCCAATATCACACACATCAACCTCCTGAGATCTACTACACATATAGACACTGTCACTAAATCACAATCCAATATAACACACATCAACCTACTGAGATCTACACACCCAATATCACACACATCAACCTCCTGAGATCTACTACACATATAGACACTGTCACAAAATCACATCCAATATCACACACATCAACCTACTGAGATCTAATACACATATAGACACTGTCACTAAATCACATCCAATATCACACACATCAACCTACTGAGATCTACTACACATATAGACACTGTCACTAAATCACATCCAATGTAACACAACCTCCTGAGATTTACTACACAAAAAGACACTGTCACTAAATCACATCCAATATAACACAACCTACTGAGATTTACTACACATATAGACACTGTTACTAAATCACACCCAATATAACACACATCAACCTACTGAGATCTACACACCCAATATCACACACATCAACCTACTGAGATCTACACACCCAATATCACACACATCAACCTCCTGAGATCTACTACACATATAGGCACTGTTAATAAATCACATCCAATATCACACACATCAACCTCCTGAGATCTACTACACAAAAAGACACTGTCACTAAATCACATCCAATATATCACAACCTACTGAGATCTACTACACAAAAAGACACTGTCACTAAATCACATCCAATATAACACAACCTCCTGAGATCTGCTACACATATAGACACTGTTACTAAATCACATCCAATATAACACAACCTCCTGAGATCTACTACACATATAGACACTGTCACTAAATCACATCCAATATAACACACATCAACCTACTGAGATCTTCTACACATATAGACACTGTTACTAAATCACATCCAATATAACACAACCTCCTGAGATCTACTACACATATAGACACTGTCACTAAATCACATCCAATATAACACACAACCTACTGAGATCTACACACCCAATATCACACACATCAACCTACTGAGATCTACTACACAAAAAGACACTGTCACTAAATCACATCCATTATAACACAACCTACTGAGATTTACTACACATATAGACACTGTCACTAAATCACATCCAATATAACACAACCTCCTGAGATCTACTACACAAAAAGACACTGTCACTAAATCACATCCAATATAACACAACCTACTGAGATTTACTACACAAAAAGACACTGTCACTAAATCACATCCAATATAACACAACCTCCTGAGATCTACTACACACAACATGTTTTACCATCTGTGGCTCACAGGCACCAGCCAAGGGAATAAAACGTACTGCTAGAACCTATTTCTTGAATTATAAATATCAGACATTTGAAATCTCTATTTTGACCGTCATTATACCTCTTATAGCAGTAACTTTACAAGCACTAATAATGGTCAATAGTATCTAGTTATAGTAAGGGGTGAAATAAGTATAGCCAGTTATGGTCTAGTTATAGTAAGGGGTGAAATAAGTATAGCCTGTTATAGTAAGGGGTGAAATAAGTATAGCCTGTTATAGTAAGGGGTGAAATAAGTATAGCCTGTTATAGTAAGGGGTGAAATAAGTATAGCCAGTTATAGTAAGGGGTGAAATAAGTATAGCCAGTTATAGTAAGGGGTGAAATAAGTATAGCCAGTTATAGTAAGGGGTGAAATAAGTATAGCCAGTTATAGTAAGGGGTGAAATAAGTATAGCCTGTTATAATTGTAACGGTTTAGCGGATTATAAAAAAAGAAGATCAGTCTTTACATGGATAAAAGAAAAGGAATATTACATTTACTGTTTACAGGAAACTCACTCTACATCCTTAGATGTAGTTGTTTACAGGAAACTCACTCTACATCCTTAGATGAAGTTTTTTACAGGAAACTCACTCTACATCCTTAGATGAAGTTGTTTACAGGAAACTCACTCTACATCCTTAGATATAGTTGTTTACAGGAAACTCACTCTACATCCTTAGATGAAGTTGTTTACAGGAAGCTCACTCTACATCCTTAGATGAAGTTGTTTACAGGAAACTCACTCTACATCCTTAGATGTAGTTGTTTACAGGAAACTCACTCTACATCCTGAAATGAAGTTGTTTACAGGAAACTCACTCTACATCCTTAGATGTAGTTGTTTACAGGAAACTCACTCTACATCCTTAGATGAAGTTGTTTACAGGAAACAAACTCTACATCCTTAGATGAAGTTGTTTACAGGAAACTCACTCTACATCCTTAGATGAAGTTGTTTACAGGAAACTCACTCTACATCCTTAGATGAAGTTGTTTACAGGAAACTCACTCTACATCCTTAGATGAAGTTGTTTACAGGAAACTCACTCTACATCCTTAGATGAAGTTGTTTACAGGAAACTCACTCTACATCCTTAGATGAAGTTGTTTACAGGAAACTCACTCTACATCCTTAGATGAAGTTGTTTACAGGAAACTCACTCTACATCCGTAGATGAAGTTGTTTACAGGAAACTCACTCTACATCCTAAGATCACGTTGTTTACAGGAAACTCACTCTACATCCTTAGATGTAGTTGTTTACAGGAAACTCACTCTACATCCTTAGATGTAGTTGTTTACAGGAAACTCACTCTACATCCGTAGATGAAGTTGTTTACAGGAAACTCACTCTACATCCTAAGATCACGTTGTTTACAGGAAACTCACTCTACATCCTTAGATGTAGTTTTTTACAGGAAACTCTACATCCTTAGATGTAGTTGTTTACAGGAAACTCTACATCCTTAGATGTAGTTTACAGGAGTTGTTTACAGGAAACTCACTCTACATCCTTAGATGACGGTGTTTACAGGAAACTCACTCTACATCCTTAGATGAAGTTGTTTACAGGAAACTCACTCTACATCCTTAGATGAAGTTGTTTACAGGAAACTCACTCTACATCCTTAGATGAAGTTGTTTACAGGAAACTCACTCTACATCCTTAGATGAAGTTGTTTACAGGAAACTCACTCTACATCCTTAGATGAAGTTGTTTACAGGAAACTCACTCTACATCCTTAGATGAAGTTGTTTACAGGAAACTCACTCTACATCCTTAGATGAAGTTGTTTACAGGAAACTCACTCTACATCCGTAGATGAAGTTGTTTACAGGAAACTCACTCTACATCCTAAGATCACGTTGTTTACAGGAAACTCACTCTACATCCTTAGATGTAGTTGTTTACAGGAAACTCACTCTACATCCTTAGATGTAGTTGTTTACAGGAAACTCACTCTACATCCGTAGATGAAGTTGTTTACAGGAAACTCACTCTACATCCTAAGATCACGTTGTTTACAGGAAACTCACTCTACATCCTTAGATGTAGTTTTTTACAGGAAACTCTACATCCTTAGATGTAGTTGTTTACAGGAAACTCTACATCCTTAGATGTAGTTTACAGGAGTTGTTTACAGGAAACTCACTCTACATCCTTAGATGACGGTGTTTACAGGAAACTCACTCTACATCCTTAGATGAAGTTGTTTACAGGAAACTCACTCTACATCCTTAGATGAAGTTGTTTACAGGAAACTCACTCTACATCCTTAGATGAAGTTGTTTACAGGAAACTCACTCTACATCCTTAGATGAAGTTGTTTACAGGAAACTCACTCTACATCCTTAGATGAAGTTGTTTACAGGAAACTCACTCTACATCCTTAGATGAAGTTGTTTACAGGAAAATCACTCTACATCCTTAGATGAAGTTGTTTACAGGAAACTCACTCTACATCCTTAGATGAAGTTGTTTACAGGAAACTCACTCTACATCCTTAAATGAAGTTGTTTACAGGAAACTCACTCTACATCCTTAGATGAAGTTGTTTACAGGAAACTCTACATCCTTAAATGAAGTTGCGTGGAAAAAAGGAATGGGGTGGTGAAATAATTTTCTGTCATGAACAAAGGAACTCAAAAGGTTTGATGATATTAATTAAACAAACATTTCTATCTGAATGTGCAAATAGTCAGGAATAATTCGCAAGGAAGGTGGATCTTTTTTAATGTGAAAATATATGGAAAAACAGATTTGGCTCATTAATCTATACGGTCAAGATCTGGATGATCTATACTTCTAAAATATATACATCAATTTATTGAACTTACAGGCAACAAATGATCAAATCATTACGGTGGGAGACTATAACAGAGTTTTAAGTATCTCAATGGACCGTAAAGGTAATCCCTCTACAAACTATCACCACCGTGCCCTTAAGGAAATCGCTCTACAAACTATCATCACCGTGCCCTTAAGGTAATCACTCTACAAACTATCATCACCGTGCCCTTAAGGTAATCGCTCTACAAACTATCATCACCCTGCCCTTAAGGTAATCACTCTACAAACTATCATCACCCTGCCCTTAAGGTAATCCCTCTACAAACTATCATCACCCTGCCCTTAAGGTAATCGCTCTACAAACTATCATCACCCTGCCCTTAAGGTAATCCCTCTACAAACTATCATCACCCTGCCCTTAAGGTAATCACTCTACAAACTATCATCACCCTGCCCTTAAGGTAATCACTCTACAAACTATCATCACCGTGCCCTTAAGGTAATCGCTCTACAAACTATCATCACCCTGCCCTTAAGGTAATCCCTCTACAAACTATCATCACCCTGCCCTTAAGGTAATCCCTCTACAAACTATCATCACCCTGCCCTTAAGGTAATCCCTCTACAAACTATCATCACCCTGCCCTTAAGGTAATCCCTCTACAAACTATCATCACCCTGCCCTTAAGGTAATCCCTCTACAAACTATCATCACCGTGCCCTTAAGGTAATCACTCTACAAACTATCACCACCGTGCCCTTAAGGAAATCGCTCTACAAACTATCATCACCCTGCCCTTAAGGTAATCACTCTACAAACTATCATCACCCTGCCCTTAAGGAAATCGCTCTACAAACTATCATCACCGTGCCCTTAAGGTAATCACTCTACAAACTATCATCACCGTGCCCTTAAGGTAATCACTCTACAAACTATCACCACCGTGCCCTTAAGGTAATCACTCTACAAACTATCAACACCCTGCCCTTAAGGTAATCGCTCTACAAACTATCATCACCCTGCCCTTAAGGTAATCACTCTACAAACTATCATCACCGTGCCCTTAAGGTAATCCCTCTACAAACTATCATCACCGTGCCCTTAAGGTAATCACTCTACAAACTATCACCGCCGTGCCCTTAAGGTAATCACTCTACAAACTATCATCACCCTGCCCTTAAGGTAATCGCTCTACAAACTATCATCACCATACCCTTAAGGTAATCGCTCTACAAACTATCATCACCGTGCCCTTAAGGTAATCGCTCTACAAACTATCATCACCCTGCCCTTAAGGTAATCACTCTACAAACTATCATCACCCTGCCCTTAAGATAATCACTCTACAAACTATCATCACCCTGCCCTTAAGGTAATCGCTCTACAAACTATCATCACCATACCCTTAAGGTAATCACTCTACAAACTATCATCACCGTGCCCTTAAGGTAATCACTCTACAAACTATCACCACCGTGCCCTTAAGGTAATCGCTCTACAAACTATCATAATTTCCTTAATCCTTAAGGAAATCACTCTACAAACTATCATCACCCTGCCCTTAAGGTAATCACTCTACAAACTATCATCACCCTGCCCTTAAGGTAATCGCTCTACAAACTATCATCACCATACCCTTAAGGTAATCACTCTACAAACTATCATCACCGTGCCCTTAAGGTAATCACTCTACAAACTATCACCACCGTGCCCTTAAGGTAATCGCTCTACAAACTATCATAATTTCCTTAATCCTTAAGGAAATCACTCTACAAACTATCATCACCCTGCCCTTAAGGAATTTACAAATATTATGGACACATAAAATAGTGGATATTTGGAGACTAAAAAACCCTGACCTAGTGAGATATACAGTATATCACAAAAGTGAGTACACCCCTCACATTTTTGTAAATATTTGAGTATATCTTTTCATGTGACAACACTGAAGAAATGACACTTTGCTATAATGTAAAGTAGTGAGTTTACAGCTTGTATAACAGTGTAAATTTGCTGTCCCCTCAAAATAACTCAACACACAGTCATTAATGTCTGAATCGCTGTCTACAAAAGTGAGTAAACACCTAAGTGAAAATGTCAAGGGAAATCCATGATCTAATAGAACAGGTAGACAGCAATAAAAAACGATACTACAGAGATACAAAATAAGTTAGAGTAAAAACAAAAGGAACTTGAGGAACTTATTCAAGAACGATCCAATGTAATCTATCACAAAAATAAAGCAAACTGGATGGAATATGGAGAAAATTCACACAATTCTTCCTGAATCTCCAACACAGGAACGCTAACAAAAAGAATTTGCAGAAACTCGTTACTGAAGACGGAGTCATCTATGATTCTCAAAATGATATTTTTAAAGGGAAAGATCAATATTTTAAGCAGATGTTGTCTTTTCCTTCTCATACCCGCTGAATTACGAGTACTATAAGGAACTCTTTCCAAATAATGGTCAAATGCACAGAAAGATCAGTGCCAAGGCCATATGAGAGAGTAATAACTTTTGAGGCTATTAAATCCTTTCAGTCTGGAAAAACCCCAGGGCTTGATGGCATACTGGTAGAGGTATATCAAGTATTTTTTTGATATACAGTGGGGCAAAAAAGTATTTAGTCAGCCACCAATTGTGCAAGTTCTCCCACTTAAAAAGATGAGAGAGGCCTGTAATTTTCATCATAGGTACACTTCAACTATGACAGACAAAATGAGGGGAAAAAATCCAGAAAATCACATTGTAGGATTTTATAATGAATTTATTTGCAAATTATGGTGGAAAATAAGTATTTGGTCATCTACAAACAAGCAAGATTTCTGGCTCTCACAGACCTCTACTCTACTACTCAGACAATCAGACACTCGGACACTCAGACACTCAGACACTCAGACACTCAGACACTCAGATACTCGGACACTCAGATACTCGGACACTCGGACACTCGGACACTCGGACACTCAGACACTCAGACACTCAGACACTCAGATAATCAGACACTCAGACACTCAGACACTCAGACACTCAGATACTCAGATACTCGGACACTCAGACACTCAGACACTCAGATAATCAGACACTCAGACACTCAGACACTCAGACACTCAGACACTCAGACACTCAGACACTCAGACACTCAGACACTCAGATACTCAGATACTCAGATACTCAGATACTCAGATACTCAGACACTCCCCATGGTGTACTGTTTGTTTTTGTGGTGAAGATGAGTCTGATCTGAATGTTGTCAGTGTTTTACCAGGGAGGACCGGTGTTTCTGTGTCTGAGTGCGTCTCGCCAAATAGGCTGTCTGTTTGTCTGTTTGTCTGAAGCATCGAAGTTGAATCCCTCAGTGAATGTCTTATTTGAGATAGTAATGTTATACTGAAATAAAGTGACATTTCGTTTTATGATTGTGTTGTATTGGAAGCGAGGAACGGACTCACACTATCGTGACGAGGCGGCTCTGCCTGCGAAATGAAGTCAGTATCACCCTCTGCCCGAGACGGTTCATCCTCTTGGTCAAATTGGTTAAAGTGTTGGTTTCCTGAGCAGGAGGCCAGGATTCAAAATCCTACCTGTGATTAATGTTGTTTTAACCCACCAATGCTGTGTGTTTCAGGTGCCAAGGAGGTGAATGCCAGTGGAAAGACCTTCACAGTGACCAGTTCTCTACAGTTGCTTGTTGACCGGGACGATGATGGGGCAGCGTACACCTGTAAAGTAGACCATGTCGCCCTGTTACAGACACCACAACAGACTACTGAAGTACTGGAGGTGCACTGTGAGTATAACACACACACACACACACACACACACACACACACACACACACACACACACACACACACACACACACACACACACTCTCCTCAACAAGCTCTCACTGTCGCACTGCAGAATGAGAATTTTTTTGCACTTTTCTCCTAACGTCATATTTCGAAGTTAAGGGTTAAGGTTTGCGATTGGGTTAAAAAAAAACTAATTCAAACTAATGTCTTCCACTGGGATTGCACATCTCTGGCTGCACACACACAAGCACCGTGACTCAACAAACACACGCACCGTGACTGGGAGTCCTGGGACTATAGTACAGCTCTCTGTCTCCAAACAGATACACACTGTCAGATATACACACAATCACACATTTCAACACACACACACACACACACCGAGGGACTCAAAACACACACGCACCGTGACTCAACACACACACACACCGAGGGACTCATCACACACACACGCACCGAGTGACTCAACACACACACACGCACCGTGTCTCAACACACACACACACACACCGAGTGACTCAACACACACACACACACACCGAGTGACTCAACACACACACACACACACCGAGTAACTTGACACACACACACACCGAGTGACTCAACACACACACACACACACACCGAGTGACTCAACACACACACACCGAGTGACTCAACACACACACACACACACAGAGTGACTCAACACACACACACACACACAGAGTGACTCAACACAAACACACTGAGTGACTCAACACACACACACACACCGAGTGACTCAACACACACACACCGAATGACTCAACACACACACACACACCGAGTGACACTGATGCCACAAGAAGTTACTGAGGTACTAGAGGTTTCACTGGGAGTCCTGGGACTATAGTACAGCTCTCTGTCTCCAAACAGATACACACTGTCAGACATACACACATGCAATCACTCATTTTTTTTCTAAATATTCCCCAAAAAATAGAAAAATTAAAACATTTTCTGTGTGTATTTCTCCAGATGCTCCTCGTGTGTTGATCACCCAGTCGCTGACGTTCCCTCAGGAGGGTCAGTACCTGAAGCTGGAGTGTGTATCCAAGGGAAACCCATCGTAAGTCAGTCCTCCATTGGCTACCAAAAAAAAATAATAATTCAGTCCTCAAAACGCGAACTTTTTTCCAAATTAACTCCATAATATCGACTGAAAACATGGCAAACGTTGTTTAGAATCAATCCTCAAGGTGTTTTTCACATATCTCTTCAATGATATATCGTTCCTGGAAGCATGGTTTCTCACCTCAATCAAATGGAAAAATACTTGCACCTGGCTTTGCGCACCAGTTTCGAAGCAGGACACCAGGCGGACACTTGGAAAATGTAGTCTCTTATGGTCAATCTTCCAATGATATGCCTACAAATACGTCACAATGCTGCCGACATCTTGGGGAAACGGTAGAAGGTTATTCCTGTCGCATTCACAGCCATATAAGGATACATTAGAAAACAGAGCTTCAGAAATTCTGCTCATTTCCTGGTTGACGTATCATCTTGGTTTCACCTGTAGAATGAGTTCTGGGGCACTTACAGACAAAATCTTTGCAGATTCTGAAACTTCAGAGTGTTTTCTTTCCAAAACTGTATATATATATATATATATAAGAATATGCATAGTCGAGCATCTTTTCGTGACAAAATATCGCGCTTAAAACGGGAACGTTTTTTATCCAAAAATGAAATAGCGCCCCTAGAGATGCAACAGGTTTTAAACAGCTTGGAAAATTCCAGAAAATGATGTCATGGCTTTAGAAGATTCTGATAGGCTAATTGACATCATTTGAGTCAATTGGAGGTGTACCTGTGGATGTATTTCAAGGCCTACCTTCAAACTCAGTGCCCCTTTGCTTGACATCATGGGAAAATCAAAAGATATCAGCCAAGACCTCAGAAAAAAAATTGTAGACCTCCACAAGTCTGATTCATCCTTGGGAGCAATTTCCAAATGCCTGAAGGTACCACGTTCATCTGTACAAACAATAGTACGCAAGTATAAACACCATGGGACCATGCAGCCGTCATACCGCTCAGGAAGGAGACACGTTCTGTCTCCTAGAAATGAACGTAGTTTGGTGCGAAAAGTGTAAATCAATCCCAGAACAGCAGCAAAGGACCTTGTGAAGATGCTGGAGGAAACAGGTACAAAGGTGTCTATATCCACAGTGAAACGAGTCCTACATCGACATAACCTGAAACCGCTCAGCAAGGAAGAAGCCACTGCTCTAAGAGTGCCATTAAAAAAGCCAGACTACGGTTTGCAACTGCACATGGGGACAAAGATCGTACTTTTTGGAGAAATGTTCTCTGGTCTGATGAAACAAAACAGAGCTGTTTGGCCATAATGACCATCGTTATGTTTGGAGGAAAAAGGGGGAGACTTGCATGCCAAAGACACCATCCCAATCGTAAAGCACATCAGTCAGAAAGTTAAAGCTTGGTCACAAATGGATCGGATTGCAAGTTGAAGAACACTTTCCCAACAGTAAAGCACGGGGGTGGCAGCGTCATGTTGTGGGGGTGCTTTGCTGCAGGAGGGACTGGTGCACTTCACAAAAAATATGGCTTCATTAGGAAGGATAATTATTTTGATATATTGAAGCAACATCTCAAGACATCAGTTAAAGCTTGGTCGCAAATGGGTCTTCCAAATGGACAATGACTCAAGCATACTTCCGAAGTTGTGGCAAAATGGCTCATGGAGAACAAAGTCAAAGTATTGGAGTGACCATCACAAAGTCCTGACCTCAATCCTATAGAAAATGTGTGGGTGGAACTGAAAAAGCATATGAGCAAGGAGGCCTACAAACCTGACTCAGTTACACCAGCTCTGTCAGGAGGAATGGGACAAAATTCACCCAACTTATTGTGGGAAGCTTGTGGAAGGCTACCCGAAATGGTTGACCCAAGTTAAACAATTTAAAGGCAATGCTACCAAATACTAATAGAGTGTGTGTAAACTTCTGACCCACTGGGAATGTGATGAAAGAAATAAAAGCTGAAATAAATACTTCTCTCTACTATTATTCTAACATTTCACATTCTTAAAAATAAAGTGGTGATCCTAACTGACCAAAAACAGGGATTTTGTAGTAGTCAGGAATGTCAGTTTAAATATATTAGGCTAAGGTGTATGTAAACTTCCCACTTCAACTGTATATAAAAAATGGTGGTTTGGTGCAAACAATAAAAAATCCATGACGAGGTATTGAACCTAAATGACGAGATATTGAACCTAAATGACGAGGTATTGAACCTAAATGACGAGGTATTGAACCTAAATGACGAGGTATTGAATCTAAATGACGAGGTATTGAACCTAAATGACGAGGTATTGAACCTAAATGACGAGTTATTGAACCTAAATGACGAGGTATTGAACCCAAAAGTTTACAAGGACGTTTACATCAACATTTGGAAGACTAATTAGAGAAAATCATTTCACGGTGTCTAAGGTCTGTCTCTGTCTTTTTCTCACCCACTCAACCCCGTCTTCCTGCCTCTCCTTTTCCTCTTCTCCCTCCTCATCTCCCTCCCCCTCCCCCTCCTCATCTCCCTCCCCCTCCCCCTCCTCATCCCCCTCCCTCTCCCTTCTCTTCCCGCTCCCTTCCCCCTTCCCACTCCCTATCTCCCTCCCCCTCACTCTCCCCTCCCTTCCCACTTCCCTTCCTATCTCCCTCCCCCTCCCTCTCCCCTCTCTCCCCACTCCCTATCTCCCTCCCTCTCCCCTCTCTTCTCCCTGCTCATCTCCCTCCCCTCCCTCTCCCCTCTCTTCCCACTCCCTATCTCCCTCCCCCTCCCTCTCCCCTCTCTTCCCACTCCCTATCTCCCTCCCCCTCCCTCTCCCCTCTCTCCCCACTCCCTATCTCCCTCCCTCTCCCCTCTCTTCTCCCTGCTCATCTCCCTCCCCTCCCTCTCCCCTCTCTTCCCACTCCCTATCTCCCTCCCCTCCCTCTCCCCTCTCTTCCCACTCCCTATCTCCCTCCCTCTCCCCTCTCTTCCCACTCCTTATCTCCCTCCCTCTCCCCTCTCTGCCCCTTCCTTCCTTCTCTTTATTTCCCCTCAACCCCACCCACCTCTCTCCCCTTCTCTAAACCACCCACCCCCCCTCCACTCCCACCCCAAGGCCAGACCCTGTGTTGTGGACTAAGGATGGAGGAGAGCTACCAGACCTGGAGAGAATGATCGTACAGGGAAGAGAACTCACCTTTTCCGCCCTTAACAAGACAGACAATGGCACCTACCGCTGTGTGGCCTCCAACCACCTAGGCACCAGCAGTGCAGAATACATACTCTACGTCTACGGTAAGAGAGCCTAATTATGTGAACAAAGAAAACGAAGGACCTTGTTGAGGGTGTATGAAACAGGGCCAGGGACAGAGAAGAGAAGAGAAGAAGCTAGGTCTGGTTTGGATGAATAGTTCATAAACAGTTTCTTCCAGTTCAATAATAGATACTGTATATCCTGTTACAGCCATAAGATGAATAACAGAATACCAGATATATCAGAACCTCTTACAGCCGTCAGATAAAATAAGAGATTAGACCAAGAGAGTGGAGAACACCAAGAAGAGGGTAAACACTCATATTCTCTTCAAATGTTTTTTTATTTTAAATGGCTTTTTATAATATTAGGGTCCATCTTTCCTCTCAAATTAGATTAAATTAAATTAAATTAATAATGACATCTTGTATCTGTCTATGAATTTGAGATGTTTACAATTGTCCAACCACATACCTTAGTTGTGGCAGTGAGCCTTCAAAGTTATCATACCCCTTGACTTTTTCCAGCCTGAATTTTAAATTGAGTACATTTCGATTGTTTTTCACTGGCCATGATGTCAAAGTGAAATTATGTTTTTAGATACGTTTACAAATTCATTCAAGATGGAAAGATGAAATATCTTGGGTCAATAAGTATTCAACTCCTTTGCTATGGCTTATATAAATGTTCTTAGGACTAGGCTGCTTTTTTTCTCCACTACCTGCCTGAATGACCAAAGTAACTCAGACCCTGAAGCCCAAAGTAACTCAGACCCTGAAGCCCAAAGTAACTCAGACCCTGAAGCCCAAAGTAACTCAGGATATGCATATAATGGTACCATTGTAAAGAAAATACTTTGAAGTTTGTAGAAATGTTAAAATAATGTAGGAGAATATAACACAATAGATATGGTTGTTGAAAATTAAAAGAAAAAACAACCAGCATTTTCTTTGGAGAGTCCATCCTCTTAGAAATGCAAGTAAATGGTCATATTGAAAATTAGCTCCCTGGATGCAATTCCTATGGCTTCCACGGGGTGGCAGCAGTATATGTTCAAGGTTTCAGGCTTGTAACTTCAAAAACAAATACGACAAATCAGTTTTAGTGGAAGGACACAATCTTGGAAATTAATGTTTGCTCGCGCCATGAAGACATTACACACCTGCTAAAATAGTTTTCCTATTGAACATACCTCTTTCCGTAAGAAATATTATTGTTTGATTACATTTTAGGATATCTGAAGAGTAAATAGAAACGCATTTTGCCTCGCTGAAACAAAGTTTAGGGGTAGATTTTCGGATTCCTTTCTCTGCAAATTGAACGAATGGATTAGTCAAATCGATGGCGCCAACTAAATAGACTTTTTGGGATATAAAGAAGGATTTTATCTAACAAAACAACACTACATGTTGTAGCTGGGACCCTTTGGATGACAAATCAGAGGGAGATTTTCAAAAAGTAAGTTAATATTTTATCGCTGTATGTGATTGTATGAAACCTGTGCTGGTGGAAAAATATTTTGATGTGGGGCACTGTCCTCAAACAATCGCATGCCATGTTTTCACTGTAATGGCTACTGTAAATCAGACAGTGCAGTTAGATTAACAAGAATTTAAGCTTTCAACCGATATAAGACACTTATATGTACCTAATTGTTTAATATCCATAATTTCTGTGATAATTTCACCGGAAGTTGACACGCTAGCGGGACACCGATCCTTAATTAACAAGTCACATAATAAGTTGCAGGGACTCACTCTGTGTGCAATAATAGTGTTTAACATGATTTTTGAATGGCTACCTCATCTCTGTATCCCACACATACAATAATCTGTAAGGTCCCTCAGTTGAGCAGTGAATTTCAAGCACAGATTCAACCACAAAGACCAGGGAGGTTTTCGAATGCCTCACACCTATTGGTAGAACAAAAATATCCAGACATTGAATGTCCTTTTGAGCATAGTGAAGTTATTAATTACACTTCGGATACTGTATTGCCGGAGAGGAAGGAAACCGCTCGGGATTTCACCATGAGGCCAATGGTGGCTTTAAAACAGTAACAGAGTTTAATGTCTGTGATAGAAGACAGCTGGGGATGGATCAACAACATTGTAGAAGTTGTAACAACAGTAACAGAGTTTAATGGCTGTGATAGAAGACAGCTGGGGATGGATCAACAACATTGTAGAAGTTGTAACAACAGTAACAGAGTTTAATGTCTGTGATAGAAGACAGCTGGGGATGGATCAACAACATTGTAGAAGTTGTAACAACAGTAACAGAGTTTAATGTCTGTGATAGAAGACAGCTGGAGGATGGATCAACAACATTGTAGAAGTTGTAACAACAGTAAAAGAGTTTAATGGCTGTGATAGAAGACAGCTGGGGATGGATCAACAACATTGTAGAAGTTGTAACAACAGTAACAGAGTTTAATGGCTGTGATAGAAGACAGCTGGGGATGGATCAACAACATTGTAGAAGTTGTAACAACAGTAAAAGAGTTTAATGGCTGTGATAGAAGACAGCTGGGGATGGATCAACAACATTGTAGAAGTTGTAACAACAGTAACAGAGTTTAATGTCTGTGATAGGAGGCAACGGAGGATGGATCAACAACATTGTAGAAGTTGTAACAACAGTAACAGAGTTTAATGGCTGTGATAGAAGACAGCTGGGGATGGATCAACAACATTGTAGAAGTGGTGTCTGCATCATGTTGTGGGTATGTTTGTCATCGGCAGGACTAGAGAATAGAGTTAAGCACAGGAAAAATTCTAGAACAAACCCTGGTTCAGTCTGCTTTCCAACAGACACTGGGAGATTAATTCCCCTTTTCAGCAGGACAATAACCTAAAACACAAGGCCAAATCTACACTTGGAGTTGGTTTGACTTAAATCGGCTTGAAAATCTTAAAACTCCCTAGATAGAAAGGTCAAAACCTAAGAAGAAACCTAGAGAGGAACCAGGCTATGGCCAGTCCTCTTCTGGCTGTGCCGGGTGGAGATTATAACAGAACATGGCCAAGATGGCCACATGTTCAGTGTTTCTGTCAGCAGTATTACTGCCTTTTCCTCTTCAGAGTCATGGGCCCAGTTATATCCTATGCTTCTGACAATGACCTTAACCTTATGCTTTTGGGAAACCGGGCCCAGGAGAGTACTGGGGGAGCTGGAGCGTAGTATAAGTGGGGTGGAGGCTTATCTGGCGGGGCTGTAAACTCATCTATTTAAAATACACGAAAGGAGGACTGTTGAGATGAATACTCCCAGCTCCTTCTTTGGGTTGGTGAATACTCTCAGCTCCTTCTTTTGGTTGGTGAATACTCCTAGCTCCTTCTTCTATGGGTTGATGAATACTCCCAGCTTCTTCTTCTTTGGGTTGGTGAATACTCCCAGCTCCTTCTTTGGGTTGGTGAATACTCCCAGCTCCTTCTTTGGGTTGGTGAATACTCCTAGCTCCTTCTTCTATGGGTTGATGAATACTCCCAGCTCCTTCTTCTTTGGGTTGGTGAATACTCCCAGCTCCTTCTTCTTTGGGTTGGTGAATACTCCCAGCTTCTTCTTCTTTGGGTTGGTGAATACTCCCAGCTCCTACTTCTTTGGGTTGGTGAATACTCCCAGCTCCTTCTTCTTTGGGTTGGTGAATACTCCTAGCTCCTTCTTTGGGGTGGTGAATACTCCCAGCTCCTTCTTCTTTGGGTTGGTGAATACACCCAGCTCCTTCTTCTTTGGGTTGGTGAATACTCCCAGCTCCTTCTTGGGTTGGTGAATACACCCAGCTCCTTCTTTGGGTTGATGAATACTCCCAGCTCCTTCTTGGGTTGGTGAATACACCCAGCTTCTTCTTCTTTGGGTTGATGAATACTCCCAACTCCTTCTTCTTTGGGTTGGTGAATACTCCCAGCTCCTTCTTTGGGTTGGTGAATACTCCCAGCTCCTTCTTCTTTGGGTTGGTGAATACACCCAGCTCCTTCTTTGGGTTGGTGAATACTCCTAGCTTCTTCTTCTTTGGGTTGGTGAATACTCCCAGCTCCTTCTTTGGGTTGGTGAATACTCCCAGCTCCTTCTTCTTTGGGTTGGTGAATACACCCAGCTCCTTTTTTGGGTTGGTGAATACTCCCAGCTCCTTCTTCTTTGGGTTGGTGAATACACCCAGCTCATTCTTTGGGTTGGTGAATACTCCCAGCTCCTTCTTCTTTGGGTTGGTGAATACACCCAGCTCCTTCTTTGGGTTGGTGAATACTCCTAGCTCCTTCTTCTTTGGGTTGGTGAATACTCCCAGCTCCTTCTTCGTTGGGTTGATGAATACTCCCAGCTCCTTCTTCTTTGGGTTGGTGAATACACCCAGCTCCTTCTTTGGGTTGGTGAATACTCCTAGCTCCTTCTTCTTTGGGTTGGTGAATACTCCCAGCTCATTCTTTGGGTTGATGAATACTCCCAGCTCCTTCTTCTTTGGGTTGATGAATACTCCCAGCTCCTTCTTCTTTGGGTTGGTGAATACTCCCAGCTCCTTCTTCTTTGGGTTGGTGAATACTCCCAGCTCCTTCTTCTTTGTGTTTGTGAATACTCCTAGCTCCTTCTTCTTTGGGTTGGTGAATACTCCTAGCTTCTTCTTTGGGTTGGTGAATACACCCAGCTCCTTCTTCCTTGGGTTGGTGAATACACCCAGCTCCTTCTTTGGGTTGGTGAATACTCCCAGCTCCTTCTTCTTTGGGTTGGTGAATACTCCCAGCTCCTTCTTCTTTGGGTTGATGAATATTCCCAGCTCCTTCTTCTATGGGTTGGTGAATACTCCCAGCTCATTCTATGGGTTGGTGAATACACCCAGCTCCTTCTTTGGGTTGGTGAATACACCCAGCTCCTTCTTGAGTTGGTGAATACTCACAGCTTCTTCTTCTTTGGGTTGGTGAATACTCCCAGCTCCTTCTTTGGGTTGGTGAATACTCCCAGCTCCTTCTTGGGTTGGTGAATACTCACAGCTCCTTCTTCTTTGGGTTGATGAATACTCCCAGCTCCTTCTTCTTTGGGTTGATGAATACTCCCAGCTCCTTCTTCTTTTGGTTGGTGAATACTCCCAGCTCCTTCTTTGGGTTGATGAATACTCCTAGCTCCTTCTTCTTTGGGTTGGTGAATACTCCCAGCTCCTTCTTCTTTGGGTTGGTGAATACTCCCAGCTCCTTCTTTGGGTTGGTGAATACTCCCAGCTCCTTCTTCTTTGGGTTGATGAATACTCCCAGCTTCTTCTTTGGGTTGGTGAATACTCCTAGCTCCTTCTTCTATGGGTTGATGAATACTCCCAGCTTCTGCTTTGGGTTGGTGAATACTCCCAGCTCCTTCTTCTTTGGGTTGGTGAATACTCCCAGCTCCTTCTTTGGGTTGGTGAATACACCCAGCTCCTTTTTCTTTGGGTTGACAAAACAGAGGGAAACCAAGACAATCCATTGCTTATGTTTGTCTGACGGGTGTTTAACTTCTGTTGAGGAGGAGATGAGGCAGTCTGATGGGTGTGTAACAAGATTGCGCTGGAGGAGATGGTCTCTTTACCAATTGTGCTATTATTGTGATTTGATTTGAACTTCTGTTGAGGGGGAGAGATGAGGGAGTCTGATGGGTGTGTAACTTCTGTTGAGGAGGAAATGAGGGAGCAGAGGGGTTGATGGTCTGCCTGTGGACTTTTATAAAAAAGGTTCTGGGGAATCATTGAACAGGACTTGTTTTGCGTGAGTGTGTCGGGAAAGGGGAGTTGTCGCTAAACTGTCAGCGGGCGGCTTTGACTCTCCCGACCAAAAAAGGGGACTTGAGCGACCTAAAGAACTGGAGGCCTGTGGCCTTGCTCTGTGTGGACTATCAGGTCCTCGATAACAGACTCAAGTCTGGACTCTAATGTACAAAATGACCGAACGTACCGTGTACCAGGACACTCAATCATAGACAATCTGTTCATAATCAGGGACAGGCTGGACCCGTCGAGGCTTTTGAATGTGAATTTTGGACTGCTTTTCTTGGACCAGGAGAAAGCCTTTGATAAGGTGAACCTTAAATATCTGTTCAATGTTTTGTCTGGTTTTGGTTGTGACTTAATGCATGATCAAGGTGGGGGGAAGGGGGCACATAGGCCCGTAAGGATAGGACGGGACATTCGTCAGGGCTGTCCTCTATCAGGGCAGCTATACACTCTATTGAGCTTTCTTGGCCTGCTACGCAGGAATCTGCAGGGAGTGTGTGAGCCAGGCATGGGGTTGGGGACGAGCCAGGCATAGGGTTGGGGACTGCCTCAGTGTTGTTTAGGGATGGGCTCCGGGCCCTAGAGAATAGTTTGAGGATGTAATATGGGTTGTCTTCAGCTGAGTTGTGGCTGGAGGGAACAAGCATGTGCTCTTTTGAGGCGAGCTGGCAGTTTAGCATATCACCCAGCAGCATACCACCCTGCTGGCTTTCCTCTGAAGCTAAGCAGGGTTGGTCCTGGTCGGTCCCTCTGGTCTAACGAGACCCCAGGGCAGTGAAGGGGACATTGCCGTGTGAAGGGTGTCTTATTTTGGATGGGACGTTTAAACAGGCTTCCTGACTCTCTGTGGTCAATAAAAATCGAGTAGGGGTGTTAACTCCAGTGTCCTGGCTAAATTTCCAAACTGGACCCTTGATCCATCATGGCCAACTTATCATCCACCTTGTTCCGAATCGGCATTGATCACTCCTCACCTCTCCACCTGATAGTTGATGTGTGGTGAGCAGATACTCTTCCTGGGGTTTATTATGGATCCCCATTAGCTCCTGTCAAGGCAGCAGCTACTCTTCCTGGGGTTTATTATGGATCCCCATTAGATCCTGCCAAGGCAGCAGCTACTCTTCCTGCGGTTTATTATGGATCCCCATTAGTTCCTGTCAAGGCAGCAGCTACTCTTCCTGGGGTTCATTATGGATCCCCGTTAGTTCCTGCCAAGGCAGCAGCTACTCTTCCTGGCATCCAGCAACATTAAGTCGGGGGGGGGGGGGGGGGTAAATGTGGTGTTTTTAGTGTAATGAGGACATCTCGTAGCCTAGGTGACATTTAAGAAACACACTGAATCACGCACACTAAGGGAGGTGGAGAGGAAATATCTCAAAGTTACACTAGCCTGACATTTCACTGGCCTGAGAGGATGGAAGATCAATATGTAGCTAGATGTTAACTAGCTAACGTTGCCCATGAATGGAAGCAAGTATTTTAGCCAGGTAGCCTAGGACAAAAAAAAAACTAAGTGTGTCCTGTATGACAGAGTCATAGACCGTTTCGTCAACATGAAAGAGACGAGGATGGCAAAATAAGTCTATATACAGTGTGAGCAAATGAGGTGAGATAAGGGAGGTAAAGGCAATACATAGGCCATGGTGGCAAAGTAAATACAATATAGCAATTAAAACACTGGAATGGTAGATTTAACAGTAGATGAGTAGATGTGCAAAGTAGAAATAATGGGGTGCAAAGGAGAAAAATAAATAAATACAGTAGGGGAAGGGGTAGTTGTTTGGGCTATTTATAAATGGGCTATGTACAGGTGCAGTGATCTGTGAGCTGCTCTGACAGCTGGTGCTTAAAGCTAGTGAGGGAGATAAGTGTTTCCAGTTTCAGAGATTTTTGTAGTTCGTTCCAGTCATTGGCAGCAGAGAACTGGAAGGAGAGGCGGACAAAGGAGGAATTGGCTTTGGGGGTGAAAAGTGAGATATACCTGCTGGAACGCGTGCTATGGGTGGGTGCTGCTATGGTGACCAGCGAGCAGAGATAAGGTGGGACTTTACCTAGCAGGGTCTTGTAGATGACCTGGAGCCAGTGGGTTTGGCGACGAGTATGAAGCGAGAGCCAGCCAACGAGAGCGTACAGGTCGCAGAGGTGGGTAGTATATGGGGATTTGGTGACAAAACGGATGGCACTGTGATAGACTGCAACCAATTTGTTGAGTAGGGTGTTGCAGGCTATTTTGTAAATGAAATCGCCGAAGTCGAGGATCGGTAAGATGGTCAGTTTTACGAGGGTATGTTTGGCAGCATGGGTGAAGGATGCTTCGTTGCGAAATAGAAAGCCAATTCTAGATTAAACTTTGGATTGGAGATGTTTTATGTGAGTCTGGAAGGAGAGTTTACAGTCTAACCAGACATCTAGGTATTTGTAGTTAACATATTGTCACGAACCGGCTCAAAGCCCATAACAAAAGGGAGACAACGTGGAGATAAGGAGTAACAAAACATTGTTCTCTGGGAGTTAAACACTATGGGGGAGGAGTGTAGTATCTGGGATCTACATCTGTTTATATTAGTTACTGTGCTGTTACTAAGCAGTAATGCATTACGGCAGTGTTACGTTACTACACCTAATAGGAAACGCACATGCGCACTGGGGTACTTGTAGTCTGTGATTTTCCTGTAGATCCTGCCACATGCATCTCATGTCTGAGCCGTTGAATTGCAACTCCACTTTGTCCCTGTGCCGGCATTTGGCTTGAGGACGGAAAAACTACACTGTTTATGTTCAGCCATATTTCCAGACCTCTTCCATGGTTTAATGCAGTGTTTCGCGCTTTCAGTTGTGTGCAAATGCCGCCGTCCATCCACGGTTTCTGGGTTTTAATAGTCACAGTGGGTACAACATCACCAATGCACTTCTTCATGGACTCACTCACCAAGTCAGCGTATAGGTTGTATAGGTCGATGTTGTTCTCTGAGTCTGACCAGAAAACATTCCAGTCCACGTGATCAAAACAATCTTGAAGCGTGGCTTCCGATTGGTCAGACCAGCGTTGAATGGGTTCTCGTCACTGGTACATCCTGTTTGAGTTTCTGCCTATAAGACAGTAGGAGCAAGATGGCATCGTGGTCGGATTTGCTGAAGGGAGGGCGGGGCTTTGTATGCATTGCTGAAGTTAGAGTAGCAGTGGTCGAGTGTATTACCCCTGCACGTAGTGCAATCAATATGCTGATAGAATTTAGTTGTTGTCAAATTTGCTTAGTTAAAATCCCCAGCTACAATAAATGCACCCTTGGTGTTTGCTTGAGGGGGAATGTACAGCTGTGACTATAACTGATGAGAATTCTCTTGGTAGGTAAAATGGCCGGCATTTGATTGTAAGGAAGTGAGTGGGTGAGCAGAAGCACTTGAGTTTCTGTGTGTCGTTATGATTACACCATGAGTTGTTAATCATGAAGAATACACCCCCGCCCTTCCTCTTCCCAGAGATTTTTATCTATGTCGGCGCAATGCACGGAGAAGCCCGGTGGCTGATCCGATTCCGACAACATACCTTGAGAGAGAGCCATGTTTCTATGAAACAGAGAATGTTACAATCTCTGAGGTCTCTCTGGAAGGTAACCCTTGCTCAAATTTCGTCTGCCTTGTTGTCAAGAGACTGGACATTGGCTAATAGTACTCGGGAGCAATGTGCCCGTCTATAGAGCCTGACCAGAAGGCCGCTCCATCAGCCCCTTCTGCGGCGCCTTTGATCCATTGTCCTGGGTGGTGTTCCAAATTGAGGATCCGCTTGGGGAAAGTTTCCTAAGAACTCGAAGCGACCATCTCTGTCGGCATCTTTCTGCTTTATTCCATAACAAAGCCATCTTCTACAGAGAGATGCACCTGGAGAAGAGTCACATAAGCAAGCTGATCCTGGGGCTCTGTTCACAAACACAAACAGTCCTCTTCTGGCTGTGCCGGGTGGAGATTATAACAGAACATGGCCAAGATGGCCACATGTTCAGTGTTTCTGTCAGCAGTATTACTGCCTTTTCCTCTTCAGAGTCATGGGCCCAGTTATATCCTATGCTTCTGACAATGACCTTAACCTTATGCTTTTGGGAAACCGGGCCCAGGAGAGTACTGGGGGAGCTGGAGCGTAGTATAAGTGGGGTGGAGGCTTATCTGGCGGGGCTGTAAACTCATCTATTTAAAATACACGAAAGGAGGACTGTTGAGATGAATACTCCCAGCTCCTTCTTTGGGTTGGTGAATACTCTCAGCTCCTTCTTTTGGTTGGTGAATACTCCTAGCTCCTTCTTCTATGGGTTGATGAATACTCCCAGCTTCTTCTTCTTTGGGTTGGTGAATACTCCCAGCTCCTTCTTTGGGTTGGTGAATACTCCCAGCTCCTTCTTTGGGTTGGTGAATACTCCTAGCTCCTTCTTCTATGGGTTGATGAATACTCCCAGCTCCTTCTTCTTTGGGTTGGTGAATACTCCCAGCTCCTTCTTCTTTGGGTTGGTGAATACTCCCAGCTTCTTCTTCTTTGGGTTGGTGAATACTCCCAGCTCCTACTTCTTTGGGTTGGTGAATACTCCCAGCTCCTTCTTCTTTGGGTTGGTGAATACTCCTAGCTCCTTCTTTGGGGTGGTGAATACTCCCAGCTCCTTCTTCTTTGGGTTGGTGAATACACCCAGCTCCTTCTTCTTTGGGTTGGTGAATACTCCCAGCTCCTTCTTGGGTTGGTGAATACACCCAGCTCCTTCTTTGGGTTGATGAATACTCCCAGCTCCTTCTTGGGTTGGTGAATACACCCAGCTTCTTCTTCTTTGGGTTGATGAATACTCCCAACTCCTTCTTCTTTGGGTTGGTGAATACTCCCAGCTCCTTCTTTGGGTTGGTGAATACTCCCAGCTCCTTCTTCTTTGGGTTGGTGAATACACCCAGCTCCTTCTTTGGGTTGGTGAATACTCCTAGCTTCTTCTTCTTTGGGTTGGTGAATACTCCCAGCTCCTTCTTTGGGTTGGTGAATACTCCCAGCTCCTTCTTCTTTGGGTTGGTGAATACACCCAGCTCCTTTTTTGGGTTGGTGAATACTCCCAGCTCCTTCTTCTTTGGGTTGGTGAATACACCCAGCTCATTCTTTGGGTTGGTGAATACTCCCAGCTCCTTCTTCTTTGGGTTGGTGAATACACCCAGCTCCTTCTTTGGGTTGGTGAATACTCCTAGCTCCTTCTTCTTTGGGTTGGTGAATACTCCCAGCTCCTTCTTCGTTGGGTTGATGAATACTCCCAGCTCCTTCTTCTTTGGGTTGGTGAATACACCCAGCTCCTTCTTTGGGTTGGTGAATACTCCTAGCTCCTTCTTCTTTGGGTTGGTGAATACTCCCAGCTCATTCTTTGGGTTGATGAATACTCCCAGCTCCTTCTTCTTTGGGTTGATGAATACTCCCAGCTCCTTCTTCTTTGGGTTGGTGAATACTCCCAGCTCCTTCTTCATTTGGGTTGGTGAATACTCCCAGCTCCTTCTTCTTTGTGTTTGTGAATACTCCTAGCTCCTTCTTCTTTGGGTTGGTGAATACTCCTAGCTTCTTCTTTGGGTTGGTGAATACACCCAGCTCCTTCTTCCTTGGGTTGGTGAATACACCCAGCTCCTTCTTTGGGTTGGTGAATACTCCCAGCTCCTTCTTCTTTGGGTTGGTGAATACTCCCAGCTCCTTCTTCTTTGGGTTGATGAATATTCCCAGCTCCTTCTTCTATGGGTTGGTGAATACTCCCAGCTCATTCTATGGGTTGGTGAATACACCCAGCTCCTTCTTTGGGTTGGTGAATACACCCAGCTCCTTCTTGAGTTGGTGAATACTCACAGCTTCTTCTTCTTTGGGTTGGTGAATACTCCCAGCTCCTTCTTTGGGTTGGTGAATACTCCCAGCTCCTTCTTGGGTTGGTGAATACTCACAGCTCCTTCTTCTTTGGGTTGATGAATACTCCCAGCTCCTTCTTCTTTGGGTTGATGAATACTCCCAGCTCCTTCTTCTTTTGGTTGGTGAATACTCCCAGCTCCTTCTTTGGGTTGATGAATACTCCTAGCTCCTTCTTCTTTGGGTTGGTGAATACTCCCAGCTCCTTCTTCTTTGGGTTGGTGAATACTCCCAGCTCCTTCTTTGGGTTGGTGAATACTCCCAGCTCCTTCTTCTTTGGGTTGATGAATACTCCCAGCTTCTTCTTTGGGTTGGTGAATACTCCTAGCTCCTTCTTCTATGGGTTGATGAATACTCCCAGCTTCTGCTTTGGGTTGGTGAATACTCCCAGCTCCTTCTTCTTTGGGTTGGTGAATACTCCCAGCTCCTTCTTTGGGTTGGTGAATACACCCAGCTCCTTTTTCTTTGGGTTGACAAAACAGAGGGAAACCAAGACAATCCATTGCTTATGTTTGTCTGACGGGTGTTTAACTTCTGTTGAGGAGGAGATGAGGCAGTCTGATGGGTGTGTAACAAGATTGCGCTGGAGGAGATGGTCTCTTTACCAATTGTGCTATTATTGTGATTTGATTTGAACTTCTGTTGAGGGGGAGAGATGAGGGAGTCTGATGGGTGTGTAACTTCTGTTGAGGAGGAAATGAGGGAGCAGAGGGGTTGATGGTCTGCCTGTGGACTTTTATAAAAAAGGTTCTGGGGAATCATTGAACAGGACTTGTTTTGCGTGAGTGTGTCGGGAAAGGGGAGTTGTCGCTAAACTGTCAGCGGGCGGCTTTGACTCTCCCGACCAAAAAAGGGGACTTGAGCGACCTAAAGAACTGGAGGCCTGTGGCCTTGCTCTGTGTGGACTATCAGGTCCTCGATAACAGACTCAAGTCTGGACTCTAATGTACAAAATGACCGAACGTACCGTGTACCAGGACACTCAATCATAGACAATCTGTTCATAATCAGGGACAGGCTGGACCCGTCGAGGCTTTTGAATGTGAATTTTGGACTGCTTTTCTTGGACCAGGAGAAAGCCTTTGATAAGGTGAACCTTAAATATCTGTTCAATGTTTTGTCTGGTTTTGGTTGTGACTTAATGCATGATCAAGGTGGGGGGAAGGGGGCACATAGGCCCGTAAGGATAGGACGGGACATTCGTCAGGGCTGTCCTCTATCAGGGCAGCTATACACTCTATTGAGCTTTCTTGGCCTGCTACGCAGGAATCTGCAGGGAGTGTGTGAGCCAGGCATGGGGTTGGGGACGAGCCAGGCATAGGGTTGGGGACTGCCTCAGTGTTGTTTAGGGATGGGCTCCGGGCCCTAGAGAATAGTTTGAGGATGTAATATGGGTTGTCTTCAGCTGAGTTGTGGCTGGAGGGAACAAGCATGTGCTCTTTTGAGGCGAGCTGGCAGTTTAGCATATCACCCAGCAGCATACCACCCTGCTGGCTTTCCTCTGAAGCTAAGCAGGGTTGGTCCTGGTCGGTCCCTCTGGTCTAACGAGACCCCAGGGCAGTGAAGGGGACATTGCCGTGTGAAGGGTGTCTTATTTTGGATGGGACGTTTAAACAGGCTTCCTGACTCTCTGTGGTCAATAAAAATCGAGTAGGGGTGTTAACTCCAGTGTCCTGGCTAAATTTCCAAACTGGACCCTTGATCCATCATGGCCAACTTATCATCCACCTTGTTCCGAATCGGCATTGATCACTCCTCACCTCTCCACCTGATAGTTGATGTGTGGTGAGCAGATACTCTTCCTGGGGTTTATTATGGATCCCCATTAGCTCCTGTCAAGGCAGCAGCTACTCTTCCTGGGGTTTATTATGGATCCCCATTAGATCCTGCCAAGGCAGCAGCTACTCTTCCTGCGGTTTATTATGGATCCCCATTAGTTCCTGTCAAGGCAGCAGCTACTCTTCCTGGGGTTCATTATGGATCCCCGTTAGTTCCTGCCAAGGCAGCAGCTACTCTTCCTGGCATCCAGCAACATTAAGTCGGGGGGGGGGGGGGGGGTAAATGTGGTGTTTTTAGTGTAATGAGGACATCTCGTAGCCTAGGTGACATTTAAGAAACACACTGAATCACGCACACTAAGGGAGGTGGAGAGGAAATATCTCAAAGTTACACTAGCCTGACATTTCACTGGCCTGAGAGGATGGAAGATCAATATGTAGCTAGATGTTAACTAGCTAACGTTGCCCATGAATGGAAGCAAGTATTTTAGCCAGGTAGCCTAGGACAAAAAAAAAACTAAGTGTGTCCTGTATGACAGAGTCATAGACCGTTTCGTCAACATGAAAGAGACGAGGATGGCAAAATAAGTCTATATACAGTGTGAGCAAATGAGGTGAGATAAGGGAGGTAAAGGCAATACATAGGCCATGGTGGCAAAGTAAATACAATATAGCAATTAAAACACTGGAATGGTAGATTTAACAGTAGATGAGTAGATGTGCAAAGTAGAAATAATGGGGTGCAAAGGAGAAAAATAAATAAATACAGTAGGGGAAGGGGTAGTTGTTTGGGCTATTTATAAATGGGCTATGTACAGGTGCAGTGATCTGTGAGCTGCTCTGACAGCTGGTGCTTAAAGCTAGTGAGGGAGATAAGTGTTTCCAGTTTCAGAGATTTTTGTAGTTCGTTCCAGTCATTGGCAGCAGAGAACTGGAAGGAGAGGCGGACAAAGGAGGAATTGGCTTTGGGGGTGAAAAGTGAGATATACCTGCTGGAACGCGTGCTATGGGTGGGTGCTGCTATGGTGACCAGCGAGCAGAGATAAGGTGGGACTTTACCTAGCAGGGTCTTGTAGATGACCTGGAGCCAGTGGGTTTGGCGACGAGTATGAAGCGAGAGCCAGCCAACGAGAGCGTACAGGTCGCAGAGGTGGGTAGTATATGGGGATTTGGTGACAAAACGGATGGCACTGTGATAGACTGCAACCAATTTGTTGAGTAGGGTGTTGCAGGCTATTTTGTAAATGAAATCGCCGAAGTCGAGGATCGGTAAGATGGTCAGTTTTACGAGGGTATGTTTGGCAGCATGGGTGAAGGATGCTTCGTTGCGAAATAGAAAGCCAATTCTAGATTAAACTTTGGATTGGAGATGTTTTATGTGAGTCTGGAAGGAGAGTTTACAGTCTAACCAGACATCTAGGTATTTGTAGTTAACATATTGTCACGAACCGGCTCAAAGCCCATAACAAAAGGGAGACAACGTGGAGATAAGGAGTAACAAAACATTGTTCTCTGGGAGTTAAACACTATGGGGGAGGAGTGTAGTATCTGGGATCTACATCTGTTTATATTAGTTACTGTGCTGTTACTAAGCAGTAATGCATTACGGCAGTGTTACGTTACTACACCTAATAGGAAACGCACATGCGCACTGGGGTACTTGTAGTCTGTGATTTTCCTGTAGATCCTGCCACATGCATCTCATGTCTGAGCCGTTGAATTGCAACTCCACTTTGTCCCTGTGCCGGCATTTGGCTTGAGGACGGAAAAACTACACTGTTTATGTTCAGCCATATTTCCAGACCTCTTCCATGGTTTAATGCAGTGTTTCGCGCTTTCAGTTGTGTGCAAATGCCGCCGTCCATCCACGGTTTCTGGGTTTTAATAGTCACAGTGGGTACAACATCACCAATGCACTTCTTCATGGACTCACTCACCAAGTCAGCGTATAGGTTGTATAGGTCGATGTTGTTCTCTGAGTCTGACCAGAAAACATTCCAGTCCACGTGATCAAAACAATCTTGAAGCGTGGCTTCCGATTGGTCAGACCAGCGTTGAATGGGTTCTCGTCACTGGTACATCCTGTTTGAGTTTCTGCCTATAAGACAGTAGGAGCAAGATGGCATCGTGGTCGGATTTGCTGAAGGGAGGGCGGGGCTTTGTATGCATTGCTGAAGTTAGAGTAGCAGTGGTCGAGTGTATTACCCCTGCACGTAGTGCAATCAATATGCTGATAGAATTTAGTTGTTGTCAAATTTGCTTAGTTAAAATCCCCAGCTACAATAAATGCACCCTTGGTGTTTGCTTGAGGGGGAATGTACAGCTGTGACTATAACTGATGAGAATTCTCTTGGTAGGTAAAATGGCCGGCATTTGATTGTAAGGAAGTGAGTGGGTGAGCAGAAGCACTTGAGTTTCTGTGTGTCGTTATGATTACACCATGAGTTGTTAATCATGAAGAATACACCCCCGCCCTTCCTCTTCCCAGAGATTTTTATCTATGTCGGCGCAATGCACGGAGAAGCCCGGTGGCTGATCCGATTCCGACAACATACCTTGAGAGAGAGCCATGTTTCTATGAAACAGAGAATGTTACAATCTCTGAGGTCTCTCTGGAAGGTAACCCTTGCTCAAATTTCGTCTGCCTTGTTGTCAAGAGACTGGACATTGGCTAATAGTACTCGGGAGCAATGTGCCCGTCTATAGAGCCTGACCAGAAGGCCGCTCCATCAGCCCCTTCTGCGGCGCCTTTGATCCATTGTCCTGGGTGGTGTTCCAAATTGAGGATCCGCTTGGGGAAAGTTTCCTAAGAACTCGAAGCGACCATCTCTGTCGGCATCTTTCTGCTTTATTCCATAACAAAGCCATCTTCTACAGAGAGATGCACCTGGAGAAGAGTCACATAAGCAAGCTGATCCTGGGGCTCTGTTCACAAACACAAACAGAACCACAGACAGCCACACAATTAGACCCAACCAAATCATGAGAAAACAAAAGATAATTAATTACTTGACACATTGGAATGAATTAACAAAAACACAGAGCAAACTAGAACGCTATTTGGCCCTAAACAGAGATGTACGCAGTGGCAGAATACCTGACCACTGTGACTGACCCAAAATTAAATCCCATATCTACTGGATGAAATACCACAGTGACATCACAGCAACAAGATGTGTGTTGCCACAAGAAAAGGGCAACCAGTGAAGAACAAACACCATTGTAAATACAACCCATATTTATGTTTATTTATTTCCCTTTTGTACTTTCACTATTTACACATCGTTACAACACTGTATATAGACATAATATGACATTTGAAATGTCTTTATTCTTTTGGAACTTTTGTGAGTGTAATGTTGTTTATTGTTTATTTGTTTATTTCACTCTTGTTTATGATCTGTTTCTCTTGCTTTGTTAATGTAAACATAGGTTTCCCATGCCAATAAAGCTCTTTCAATTGAATTGAGAGAGAGAGAGACAGTCAGAGAGACAGTCAGAGCGAGCGAGAGACAGAGACAGAGAGAGAGAGAGAGAGACAGACAGAGAGACAGACAGAGAGACAGACAGAGAGACAGACAGAGAGACAGTCAGAGAGAGACAGAGACAGAGAGAGAGAGAGAGAGACAGACAGAGAGACAGTCAGAGAGAGACAGAGACAGAGACAGAGAGAGAGAGAGAGAGAGACAGACAGAGAGACAGACAGAGAGACAGACAGAGAGAGAGAGACAGACAGAGAGACAGAGAGAGAGAGAGAGAGAGAGAGAGAGAGAGACAGAGAGAAAGAGAGAAAGAGAGACAAAAAGAGAGAGTCAGAGAGAGCTAGAGACAGTCAAAGAGAGAGAGAGAGGGAGACAGAGGACAAGAGAGATATAGAGACAGAGAGAGAGAGAGAGGGAGACAGAGGACAAGAGAGATATAGAGACAGAGAGAGAGAGAGAGGGAGACAGAGGACAAGAGAGATATAGAGACAGAGAGAGATATAGAGACAGAGAGAGATATAGAGACAGAGAGAGATATAGAGACAGAGAGAGATATAGAGACAGAGAGACAGAGAGACAGACAGAGAGAGAGACAGACAGAGAGAGATATAGAGATATAGAGATATAGAGACAGAGAGAGACAGAGAGAGATATAGAGACAGAGAGAGATATAGAGACAGAGAGACAGAGAGACAGACAGAGAGAGAGACAGACAGAGAGAGATATAGAGACAGAGAGACAGAGAGACAGACAGAGAGAGAGACAGACAGAGAGAGATATAGAGACAGAGAGAGATATAGAGACAGAGAGAGAGACAGACAGAGAGAGATATAGAGACAGAGAGAGATATAGAGACAGAGAGAGATATAGAGACAGAGAGAGATATAGAGACAGAGAGATATAGAGACAGAGAGACAGAGAGAGACAGAGAGACAGAGAGAGAGACAGACAGAGAGAGATATAGAGACAGAGAGAGATATAGAGACAGAGAGAGAGACAGACAGAGAGAGATATAGAGACAGAGAGAGATATAGAGACAGAGAGAGATATAGAGATATAGAGATATAGAGACAGAGAGAGACAGAGAGAGATATAGAGACAGAGAGAGACAGAGAGAGATATAGAGACAGAGACAGACAGAGAGAGATATAGAGACAGAGAGAGACAGAGAGAGATATAGAGACAGAGAGAGACAGAGAGAGATATAGAGACAGAGAGAGACAGAGAGAGATATAGAGATATAGAGATATAGAGACAGACAGAGAGAGATATAGAGATATAGAGATATAGAGACAGAGAGACAGAGAGAGACAGAGAGAGATATAGAGACAGAGAGACAGAGAGAGATATAGAGATATAGAGATATAGAGATATAGAGATATAGAGACAGAGAGAGATATAGAGACAGAGAGAGATATAGAGATATAGAGATATAGAGATATAGAGACAGACAGAGAGAGATATAGAGATATAGAGATATAGAGATATAGAGACAGAGAGACAGAGAGATATAGAGACAGAGAGATATAGAGATATAGAGATATAGAGACAGAGAGAGACAGAGAGATATAGAGACAGAGAGATATAGAGATATAGAGATATAGAGACAGAGAGAGACAGAGAGATATAGAGACAGAGAGATATAGAGATATAGAGATATAGAGACAGAGAGAGACAGAGAGAGATATAGAGACAGAGAGATATAGAGACAGAGAGAGACAGAGAGAGATATAGAGACAGAGAGATATAGAGACAGAGACAGACAGAGAGAGATATAGAGACAGACAGAGAGATATAGAGATATAGAGATATAGAGATATAGAGACAGAGAGAGATATAGAGATATAGAGATATAGAGATATAGAGACAGAGAGAGATATAGAGATATAGAGATATAGAGATATAGAGACAGAGAGAGATATAGAGATATAGAGATATAGAGATATAGAGATATAGAGATATAGAGATATAGAGACAGAGAGAGATATAGAGATATAGAGATATAGAGACAGAGAGATATATAGAGATATAGAGATATAGAGACAGAGAGACAGAGAGAGATATAGAGACAGAGAGATATAGAGACAGAGAGATATAGAGACAGAGAGATATAGAGATATAGAGACAGAGAGACAGAGAGATATAGAGACATAGAGATATAGAGACAGAGAGATATAGAGACAGAGAGATATAGAGATATAGAGACAGAGAGATATAGAGACAGATATAGAGATATAGAGACAGAGAGATATAGAGACAGAGAGATATAGAGATATAGAGACAGAGAGACAGAGAGATATAGAGACATAGAGATATAGAGACAGAGAGATATAGAGACAGAGAGATATAGAGATATAGAGACAGAGAGATATAGAGACAGAGAGAGATATAGAGATATAGAGATATAGAGACAGAGAGATATAGAGACAGAGAGAGATATAGAGACAGAGAGAGATATAGAGACAGAGAGAGATATAGAGATATAGAGACAGAGAGATATAGAGATATAGAGATATAGAGACAGAGAGATATAGAGACAGAGAGATATAGAGACAGAGAGAGACAGAGAGATATAGAGACAGAGAGAGATATAGAGATATAGAGATATAGAGATATAGAGATATAGAGATATAGAGATATAGAGACAGAGAGAGATATAGAGACAGAGAGAGATATAGAGACAGAGAGAGATATAGAGATATAGAGATATAGAGATATAGAGATATAGAGATATAGAGATATAGAGACAGAGAGATATAGAGATATAGAGACAGAGAGAGATATAGAGAGATATAGAGACAGATATAGAGATATAGAGACATAGAGATATAGAGATATAGAGATATAGAGATATAGAGACAGAGAGAGATATAGAGATATAGAGATATAGAGATATAGAGATATAGAGACAGAGAGAGATATAGAGATATAGAGATATAGAGACAGAGAGATATAGAGATATAGAGATATAGAGATATAGAGACAGAGAGAGATATAGAGATATAGAGATATAGAGACATAGAGATATAGAGATATAGAGATATAGAGATATAGAGACAGAGAGAGATATAGAGATATAGAGATATAGAGATATAGAGATATAGAGACAGAGAGAGATATAGAGATATAGAGATATAGAGACAGAGAGATATAGAGATATAGAGATATAGAGATATAGAGACAGAGAGATATAGAGACAGAGAGATATAGAGACAGAGAGATATAGAGACAGAGAGATATAGAGACAGAGAGATATAGAGATATAGAGACAGAGAGATATAGAGACAGAGAGATATAGAGATATAGAGACAGAGAGATATAGAGATATAGAGACAGAGAGATATAGAGATATAGAGACAGAGAGATATAGAGATATAGAGACAGAGAGATATAGAGATATAGAGATATAGAGACAGAGAGATATAGAGACAGAGAGATATAGAGACAGAGAGATATAGAGACAGAGAGATATAGAGACAGAGAGATATAGAGACAGAGAGATATAGAGATATAGAGACAGAGAGATATAGAGACAGAGAGATATAGAGATATAGAGACAGAGAGATATAGAGATATAGAGACAGAGAGATATAGAGATATAGAGACAGAGAGATATAGAGACAGAGAGAGATATAGAGATATAGAGATATAGAGATATAGAGACAGAGAGAGACAGAGAGAGATATAGAGACAGAGAGAGACAGAGAGAGATATAGAGACAGAGAGATATAGAGATATAGAGATATAGAGATATAGAGACAGAGAGAGATATAGAGACAGAGAGAGATATAGAGACAGAGAGATATAGAGATATAGAGATATAGAGACAGAGAGAGATATAGAGATATAGAGATATAGAGACAGAGAGAGATATAGAGATATAGAGATATAGAGACAGAGAGAGATATAGAGATATAGAGATATAGAGACAGAGAGATATAGAGACAGAGAGATATAGAGACAGAGAGAGACAGAGAGAGATATAGAGACAGAGAGAGACAGAGAGAGATATAGAGACAGAGAGAGACAGAGAGAGATATAGAGACAGAGAGATATAGAGACAGAGAGAGACAGAGAGAGATATAGAGACAGAGAGATATAGAGACAGAGAGAGATATAGAGATATAGAGACAGAGAGATATAGAGACAGAGAGATATAGAGACAGAGAGATATAGAGACAGAGAGATATAGAGACAGAGAGATATAGAGATATAGAGACAGAGAGATATAGAGACAGAGAGATATAGAGATATAGAGACAGAGAGATATAGAGATATAGAGACAGAGAGATATAGAGATATAGAGACAGAGAGATATAGAGACAGAGAGAGATATAGAGATATAGAGATATAGAGATATAGAGACAGAGAGAGACAGAGAGAGATATAGAGACAGAGAGAGACAGAGAGAGATATAGAGACAGAGAGATATAGAGATATAGAGATATAGAGATATAGAGACAGAGAGAGATATAGAGACAGAGAGAGATATAGAGACAGAGAGATATAGAGATATAGAGATATAGAGACAGAGAGAGATATAGAGATATAGAGATATAGAGACAGAGAGAGATATAGAGATATAGAGATATAGAGACAGAGAGAGATATAGAGATATAGAGATATAGAGACAGAGAGATATAGAGACAGAGAGATATAGAGACAGAGAGAGACAGAGAGAGATATAGAGACAGAGAGAGACAGAGAGAGATATAGAGACAGAGAGATATAGAGATATAGAGACAGAGAGAGATATAGAGATATAGAGACAGAGAGATATAGAGATATAGAGACAGAGAGAGATATAGAGATATAGAGACAGAGAGAGATATAGAGACAGAGAGATATAGAGACAGAGAGAGACAGAGAGAGATATAGAGACAGAGAGAGACAGAGAGAGATATAGAGACAGAGAGAGACAGAGAGAGATATAGAGACAGAGAGATATAGAGACAGAGAGAGACAGAGAGAGATATAGAGACAGAGAGAGACAGAGAGAGATATAGAGACAGAGAGATATAGAGACAGAGAGAGATAGAGAGATATAGAGACAGAGAGATATAGAGACAGAGAGAGATATAGAGACAGAGAGAGATAGAGAGATATAGAGACAGAGAGATATAGAGATATAGAGATATAGAGACAGAGAGATATAGAGACAGACAGATATAGAGACAGAGAGAGATATAGAGATAGAGAGATATAGAGACAGAGAGAGATATAGAGATAGAGAGATATAGAGATATAGAGATATAGAGATATAGAGACAGACAGATATAGAGACAGAGAGATATAGAGATATAGAGAGACAGAGAGAGATATAGAGACAGAGAGAGATATAGAGATATAGAGACAGAGAGATATAGAGACAGACAGATATAGAGACAGAGAGAGATATAGAGATATAGAGACAGAGAGATATAGAGACAGAGAGAGATATAGAGATATAGAGATATAGAGACAGAGAGAGATATAGAGACAGAGAGATATAGAGACAGAGAGAGACAGAGAGAGATATAGAGACAGAGAGAGATATAGAGATATAGAGACAGAGAGAGATATAGAGATATAGAGATAGAGAGAGATATAGAGATATAGAGATATAGAGACAGAGAGAGATATAGAGATATAGAGACAGAGAGAGATATAGAGATATAGAGACAGAGAGAGATATAGAGACAGAGAGATATAGAGACAGAGAGAGACAGAGAGAGATATAGAGACAGAGAGAGATATAGAGATATAGAGATATAGAGATATAGAGACAGACAGATTGTGTAATTGTTTGCTGTTCATTTTTTATTGTTTACTTAACTTTTGTTTGTTTGTTTTCTATTTCACTTGCTTTGGCAATGTAAACATGTTTCCCAACAAAGCCCATTATATAGAAATAGAAATTGATGTTGAGAGAGAGAGAGAGCGAGCATCAGAGAGAGCATCAGAGAGAGAGAAGAGAGAGAGAGCGTCAGAGGGAGAATGAGAGAGATAAAGAGAGAGAAACAGAGAGAGAGAGAGAGAGAGAGAGAGGGAACATAAACATATAAAATAAGATATTCATGTAACCCCATAAACTGTCACCATATTTCAATCTACCGCTTTAATAGACCAGAGAAAGTGAGAAACATTTAGCCTTGGTTGGTTTTTGGAAACTAGGTTTTTATGTGATCCACCATTTTAGGGCATCAGAAGTTAATGGTAGACCTGGACAAATCAAAATGGCTTCCTTTGGTAATTTGACATCGGGAGACTGTTCTGTCAGCGTTATCTCCCTAACTATAAGGTCATCAGGGTGCAGGCGACCGCTCGACAGGAGGCTGCTGAAGGGAGGACGGCTCATAATAATGGTCGTAACGGAGCGAATGGAAATCATGTGTTTAATGTATTTGATACCATTCCACCCATTCCGCTCCAGCCATTACCACGAGCCCCGTCCTCCACGATTAAGGTGCCACCAGCCTCCTGTGTGTAATGTATTTGATACCATTCCACCCATTCCGCTCCAGCCATTACCACGAGCCCCGTCCTCCACGATTAAGGTGCCACCAGCCTCCTGTGTTTAATGTATTTAATACCATTCCACCCATTCCGCTCCAGCCATTACCACGAGCCCCGTCCTCCACGATTAAGGTGCCACCAGCCTCCTGTGTTTGATGTATTTGATACCATTCCACCCATTCCGCTCCAGCCATTACCACGAGCCCCGTCCTCCACGATTAAGGTGCCACCAGCCTCCTGTGTTTGATGTATTTGATACCATTCCACCCATTCTGCTCCAGCCATTACCACGAGCCCCGTCCTCCACGATTAAGGTGCCACCAGCCTCCTGTGTTTGATGTATTTGATACCATTCCACCCATTCCGCTCCAGCCATTACCACGAGCCCCGTCCTCCACGATTAAGGTGCCACCAGCCTCCTGTGTTTAATGTATTTGATACCATTCCACCCATTCCGCTCCAGCCATTACCACGAGCCCCGTCCTCCATTCTACCCATTCTGCTCCAGCCATTACCACGAGCCCCGTCCTCCATTCTACCCATTCTGCTCCAGCCATTACCACGAGCCCCGTCCTCCACGATTAAGGTGCCACCAGCCTCCTGTGTTTAATGTATTTAATACCATTCCACCCATTCCGCTCCAGCCATTACCACGAGCCCCGTCCTCCACGATTAAGGTGCCACCAGCCTCCTGTGTTTGATGTATTTGATACCATTCCACCCATTCCGCTCCAGCCATTACCACGAGCCCCGTCCTCCACGATTAAGGTGCCACCAGCCTCCTGTGTTTAATGTATTTGATACCATTCCACCCATTCCGCTCCAGCCATTACCACGAGCCCCGTCCTCCACGATTAAGGTGCCACCAGCCTCCTGTGTGTAATGTATTTGATACCATTCCACCCATTCCGCTCCAGCCATTACCACGAGCCCCGTCCTCCACGATTAAGGTGCCACCAGCCTCCTGTGTTTAATGTATTTAATACCATTCCACCCATTCCGCTCCAGCCATTACCACGAGCCCCGTCCTCCACGATTAAGGTGCCACCAGCCTCCTGTGTTTGATGTATTTGATACCATTCCACCCATTCCGCTCCAGCCATTACCACGAGCCCCGTCCTCCACGATTAAGGTGCCACCAGCCTCCTGTGTTTGATGTATTTGATACCATTCCACCCATTCTGCTCCAGCCATTACCACGAGCCCCGTCCTCCACGATTAAGGTGCCACCAGCCTCCTGTGTTTGATGTATTTGATACCATTCCACCCATTCCGCTCCAGCCATTACCACGAGCCCCGTCCTCCACGATTAAGGTGCCACCAGCCTCCTGTGTTTAATGTATTTGATACCATTCCACCCATTCCGCTCCAGCCATTACCACGAGCCCCGTCCTCCATTCTACCCATTCTGCTCCAGCCATTACCACGAGCCCCGTCCTCCATTCTACCCATTCTGCTCCAGCCATTACCACGAGCCCCGTCCTCCACGATTAAGGTGCCACCAGCCTCCTGTGTTTAATGTATTTAATACCATTCCACCCATTCCGCTCCAGCCATTACCACGAGCCCCGTCCTCCACGATTAAGGTGCCACCAGCCTCCTGTGTTTGATGTATTTGATACCATTCCACCCATTCCGCTCCAGCCATTACCACGAGCCCCGTCCTCCACGATTAAGGTGCCACCAGCCTCCTGTGTTTAATGTATTTGATACCATTCCACCCATTCCGCTCCAGCCATTACCACGAGCCCCGTCCTCCACGATTAAGGTGCCACCAGCCTCATGTGTTTAATGTATTTGATACCATTCCACCCATTCCGCTCCAGCCATTACCACGAGCCCCGTCCTCCATTCCACCCATTCCGCTCCAGCCATTACCACGAGCCCCGTCCTCCCTAATTAATGTAGCACCAACCTCCTGTGTGACTGACTGTTTTGCTAATCACCTTGCATCATAAATAACGACTTGTTATTATTTGTAGATCAGTCAGTCATTTACAATTTACCCATGACACATCACGGTTTTGATGCTCCCGAACACGGACAGGGATTGTCAAACCATAACACACCTTACTCTGAGGTCATCATGGTGCGACTAGGCCTGAGACAGGGCTTATCAGACCATAACACACCTTACTCTGAGGTCATCACGGTGCGACTAGGCCTGAGACAGGGCTTATCAGACCATAACACACCTTACTCTGAGGTCATCATGGTGCGACTAGGCCTGATGCAAGGCTTATCAGATCATAACACACCTTACTCTGAGGTCATCACGGTGCGACTAGGCCTGAAACTAGGCTAATCAGACCATAACACACCTTACTCTGAGGTCATCATGGTGCGACTAGGCCTGATGCAAGGCTTATCAGATCATAACACACCTTACTCTGAGGTCATCACGGTGCGACTAGGCCTGAAACTAGGCTAATCAGACCATAACACACCTTACTCTGAGGTCATCATGGTGCAACTAGGCCTGATGCAAGGCTTATCAGATCATAACACACCTTACTCTGAGGTCATCACGGTGCGACTAGGCTTGAGACAGGGCTTATCAGACCATAACACACCTTTCTCTGAGGTCATCACAGTGCGACTAGGCTTGAGACAGGGCTTATCAGACCATAACCACTTTACTCTGAGGTCATCACGGTGCGACTAGGCCTGAAACGGGGCTAATCAGATCATAACACACCTTTCTCTGAGGTCATCACAGTGCGACTAGGCTTGAGACAGGGCTTATCAGACCATAACCACTTTACTCTGAGGTCATCACGGTGCGACTAGGCCTGAAACGGGGCTAATCAGATCATAACACACCTTTCTCTGAGGTCATCACGGTGCGACTAGGCCTGAAACGGGGCTAATCAGATCATAACACACCTTTCTCTGAGGTCATCACGGTGCGACTAGGCCTGAAACGGGGCTAATCAGATCATAACACACCTTTCTCTGAGGTCATCACGGTGCGACTAGGCCTGAAACGGGGCTAATCAGATCATAACACACCTTTCTCTGAGGTCATCACGGTGCGACTAGGCCTGAGACGGGGCTAATCAGATCATAACACACCTTTCTCTGAGGTCATCACGGTGCGACTAGGCCTGAAACGGGGCTAATCAGATCATAACACACCTTTCTCTGAGGTCATCACGGTGCGACTAGGCCTGAAACGGGGCTAATCAGATCATAACACACCTTTCTCTGAGGTCATCACGGTGCGACTAGGCCTGAAACGGGGCTAATCAGATCATAACACACCTTTCTCTGAGGTCATCACAGTGCGACTAGGCCTGAAACGGGGCTAATCAGATCATAACACACCTTTCTCTGAGGTCATCACAGTGCGACTAGGCCTGAAACGGGGCTAATCAGATCATAACACACCTTACTATGAGGTCATCACAGTGCGACTAGGCCTGAAACGGGGCTAATCAGATCATAACACACCTTTCTCTGAGGTCATCACAGTGCGACTAGGCCTGAAACGGGGCTAATCAGATCATAACACACCTTTCTCTGAGGTCATCACAGTGCGACTAGGCCTGAAACGGGGCTAATCAGATCATAACACACCTTACTATGAGGTCATCACAGTGCGACTAGGCCTGAAACGGGGCTAATCAGATCATAACACACCTTTCTCTGAGGTCATCACAGTGCGACTAGGCCTGAAACGGGGCTAATCAGATCATAACACACCTTTCTCTGAGGTCATCACAGTGCGACTAGGCCTGAAACGGGGCTAATCAGATCATAACACACCTTTCTCTGAGGTCATCACAGTGCGACTAGGCCTGAAACGGGGCTAATCAGATCATAACACACCTTACTATGAACAGTGTTTATTACCTCCATAACCTCAGCTGTGCTTTTAGTTGCCATTAAATCGCTGCTGTCTTCACACCTGTCCCCTGGTGCTGAGAGGAGCAGATCCCTACTGGAGCAGATCCCTATTGGAGCAGATCCCTACTGGAGCAGATCCCTATTGGAGCAGATACCTACTGGAGCAGATCCCTATTGGAGCAGATCCCTATTGGAGCAGATACCTACTGGAGCAGATCCCTATTGGAGCAGATACCTACTGGAGCAGATCCCTATTGGAGCAGATCCCTATTGGAGCAGATCCCTATTGGAGCAGATACCTATTGGAGCACATACCTACTGGAGCAGATACCTATTGGAGCAGATACCTACTGGAGCAGATCCCTATTGGAGCAGATCCCTACTGGAGCAGATCCCTACTGGAGCAGATCCCTATTGGAGCAGATCCCTACTGGAGCAGATCCCTATTGGAGCAGATACCTACTGGAGCAGATCCCTATTGGAGCAGATCCCTATTGGAGCAGATACCTACTGGAGCAGATCCCTATTGGAGCAGATACCTACTGGAGCAGATCCCTATTGGAGCAGATCCCTATTGGAGCAGATCCCTATTGGAGCAGATACCTATTGGAGCACATACCTACTGGAGCAGATACCTATTGGAGCAGATACCTACTGGAGCAGATCCCTATTGGAGCAGATCCCTATTGGAGCAGATACCTACTGGAGCAGATCCCTATTGGAGCAGATACCTACTGGAGCAGATCCCTATTGGAGCAGATACCTACTGGAGCAGATCCCTATTGGAGCAGATCCCTATTGGAGCAGATACCTACTGGAGCAGATCCCTATTGGAGCAGATACCTATTGGAGCAGATACCTACTGGAGCAGATCCCTATTGGAGCAGATCCCTATTGGAGCAGATCCCTATTGGAGCAGATACCTATTGGAGCACATACCTACTGGAGCAGATACCTATTGGAGCAGATACCTACTGGAGCAGATCCCTATTGGAGCAGATCCCTACTGGAGCAGATCCCTACTGGAGCAGATCCCTATTGGAGCAGATCCCTACTGGAGCAGATCCCTATTGGAGCAGATACCTACTGGAGCAGATCCCTATTGGAGCAGATCCCTATTGGAGCAGATACCTACTGGAGCAGATCCCTATTGGAGCAGATACCTACTGGAGCAGATCCCTATTGGAGCAGATCCCTATTGGAGCAGATCCCTATTGGAGCAGATACCTATTGGAGCACATACCTACTGGAGCAGATACCTATTGGAGCAGATACCTACTGGAGCAGATCCCTATTGGAGCAGATCCCTATTGGAGCAGATACCTACTGGAGCAGATCCCTATTGGAGCAGATCCCTATTGGAGCAGATCCCTATTGGAGCAGATCCCTATTGGAGCAGATACCTACTGGAGCAGATCCCTATTGGAGCAGATACCTACTGGAGCAGATCCCTATTGGAGCAGATCCCTATTGGAGCAGATCCCTATTGGAGCAGATACCTATTGGAGCACATACCTACTGGAGCAGATACCTATTGGAGCAGATACCTACTGGAGCAGATCCCTATTGGAGCAGATCCCTATTGGAGCAGATCCCTATTGGAGCAGATACCTACTGGAGCAGATACCTATTGGAGCAGATACCTACTGGAGCAGATACCTATTGGAGCAGATCCCTATTGGAGCAGATCCCTATTGGAGCAGATCCCTATTGGAGCAGATCCCTATTGGAGCAGATACCTACTGGAGCAGATCCCTATTGGAGCAGATCCCTATTGGAGCAGATACCTACTGGAGCAGATCCCTATTGGAGCAGATCCCTATTGGAGCAGATCCCTGTTGGAGCAGATACCTATTGGAGCAGATCCCTATTGGAGCAGATCCCTATTGGAGCAGATACCTACTGGAGCAGATACCTATTGGAGCAGATCCCTATTGGAGCAGATACCTATTGGAGCAGATCCCTGTTGGAGCAGATACCTATTGGAGCAGATCCCTATTGGAGCAGATACCTATTGGAGCAGATCCCTCTTGGAGCAGATCCCTATTGGAGCAGATCCCTTATCAATGGTTTCTCAAACTAAAGGTGCTAAACACAGCTGCAGCTAAATGTGAAGATTATATGCTAATATTGTGCTTCCATGGTAACAAAGAGAAGGGAAGGCCCAGGTATGGAATGGAACACAAATATCAGCAGAGAAGCCATTTTGTTTTGGTCTTTCAAACCAATTAATAATTCAGAAACTACTCAACTTCCCGGTGATGTGTGTTCCTCTCGACCCTGATTGGCAAGTGACCTGTGACACGGTGGTAATCATGAATTTGTAAATATCATGATAGTTGAGTGAACTCTGGCGTCAAGGAATGTTTAGACGAATGTTGTACATTAGGTCTACTCACATTGAGTTGTTTGGAAGTTGGACTTATACAGCTCAGGTGTAGGATCTTAATTTGACCAGTTTTGTCGCAGCAAAATAATTCTGTATAAACAAGATTTGATTGTTGGTTGTAAAACTGGATGAAATTAGGCAATACTGTTACAGGTCTTTTTCAGGTGCTCTTTTTCAAAACTCTGTGTACCTACCTACAGGCCAATTTCAAAACTGTTAAACTTAAGTTCAAAACCTAACATAACACACATTGAAGAAGACAACAATTTGCTACACTTCTACAGTGATACCGTATTGAAATATATTCCACATCTAAAAAATAAATACTATCAAAACAATTAGACCAACCACAGCTGATTCCCATTGTAGCTGAACACCTACACAGTTGTTAGTCTTTCAATTTCATGACCATCTATACAAAAGGGGACATTTTAGGAATAATGCTGTACTGTAATGTAAACATGGACCCAGCCAGAGGAAGAATAGTGGCTGGGAGAGCCTTGGTTTCTCAAATGACTGCCTCACAAAAGTCTTCTCAGAGAGTTTAGCGTGTCAAATCAGAGGGCCTGTTGTCCGGACCTCTGGCAGTCTCTATGGGGGTGCAACAGGGTTCAGTTCTTGGGCCAACTCTTTTCTCAGTATATATCAATGGTGTAGATCTCAGCTCACTGGTCACCATAGCAGCACCCACCTGTAGCACGTGCTCCAACAGGTATATCTCTTATTTTTCCATTATTTTACCAGGTAAGTTGACTGAGAATACATTCTCATTTACAGCAACGACCTGGGGAATAGTTACAGGGGAGAGGAGGGGATGAATGAGCCAATTGTAAACTGGGAATTATTAGGTAACTGTGAGGGCCAGATTGGGAATTTAGCCAGGACACCGGGGTTAACACCCCTACTCTTACAATAAGTGCCATGGGATCTTTAATGACCTCAGAGAGTCAGGACACCTGTTTAACGTCCCATCCGAAGGACTGCACCCTACACAGGACAGCGTCCTCAATCACTGGCCTCGGGCATTGGGATATTTTTTAGACCAGAGGAAAGTGCCTCCTGCTGGCCCTCCAACCACTTCCAGCAGCATCTGGTCTCCCATCCAGGAACTGACCAGGATCAACCCTGCTTAGTTTCAGAAGCAAGCCAGTAGTGGTATGCAGGGTGGTATGCTGCTGGTCTCTCTGGTCACCCCCAAAACCAATTCTTCCGTTGGCCGCCTCGCCTTCCAGTTCTCTGCTGCAATGACAGGAACGAACTACAAAAATCTCTGAAACTGGAAACACTTATCTCCCTCACTAGCTTTAAGCACCAGCTGTCAGAGCAGCTCACAGATTGCTGCACCTGTACATAGCCCATCTATAATTTACAACTACCTCTTCTCCTACTGTATTTATTTATTTTTGCTCCTTTGCACCCCATTATTTTATAATTTAGCCCAAACAACTACCTCTTTCCCTACTGTATTTATTTTATTTGATTAATTATTTATTTATTTTGCTCCTTTTGCACCCCATTATTTCTATCTCTACCTTGCACATACTTCCACTGCAAATCTACCATTCCAGTGTTTTACTTGCTATTTTGTATTTACTATGCCACCATGGCCTTTTTTTTGCCTTTACCTCCCTTATCTCACCTCACTTGCTCACATTGTATATAGACTTATTTTTCTACTGTATTATTGACTGTATGTTTGTTTTACTCCATGTGTAACTCTGTGTTGTTCTTTGTGTCTCACTGCTTTGCTTTATGTTGGTCAGGTCGCAGTTGTAAATGAGAACTTGTTCTCAACTAGCCTACCTGGTTAAATAAAGGTGAAATAAAATAAAATTAAAATAAATATTTGTCGCCAAACCCACTGGCTCCAGGTCATCTATTAGTCTTTGTTAGGTAAAGCTCTGCCTTTTCTAAGCTCACTGGTCACAATAGCAACACCCACCTGTAGCACGTGCTCCAGCAGGTATATTTCACTGGTCATCCCCAAAGTCAACACCTCCTCTGGCCACCTTTCCTTCCAGTTCTCTGCTGCCAATGACTGGAACGAACTGCAAAGATCACTGAAGTTGGAGACTTATATCTCCCTCACTAACTTTAAGCGTCACCTGTCAGAGCAGCTAACCAATCCCTGCAGCTGTACACAGCCCATCTGTAAATAGCCCCTCCAACCAACTACCTACCTCATCCCCATGTTTTTGTTTTTCTGCTCGTTTGCACACCAGTATTTCTACCTGCACATCCTCATCTGCACAAATATCACTCCAGTATAAATTGTTAAATTGTAATTACTTCGCCACTATTGGCCTATTTATTGCCTTACATCCTCATGGCATTTGCACACACTGTATACAGATATTTCTATTGTGTTATTGACTGTATGTTTGTTTATTCCATGTGTATCTCTGTTGTTTTTGTCCCACTGCTTTGCTTTATCTTGGCCAGGTCGCAGTTGTAAATGAGAACTTGTTTTTGTACCTGGTTAAATAAATAAAACATTTAAAATGAAATAAAACAAATAAAACAATAATACAATGTAAAAAAGGGAGAGGACGTATATGTGTGTGTGGTTTGAAGAAGACAGAGGAAGATCAAGAGCTGTCGTCTCAGATGAGATTAGGGCTACTATACATGATCATGTAACAAATCATGATCTATCAATGAGAGAGGCTGGTCTCAACAGTGGCATCTATTATGAGACATTTCTGTCAAAACAACAGGTGAGATGTGCCTTCTGCAAAGGCTTCTGACTGAACTGCACATTACAGAAGTCAATTGAGCAAAGCCTCCAAACCCACTTGTGTGTAATTATTTTTGTATTTCTGCTTAGGACCCAACGGTTACCTCCCACAGGTGGGAGAGGTAGGATTTTCACTGCTGTGCAGGAAACTGCAATCGTTAATATGTTCATCAGAAACAATGGCATAAAACTCACAGAGATTGTTGGCAGACAACATTACATTTAGAAATATTCACAATGTAAGCATTACGATGAGTCCTGAAACAACATCAAGTAAGGATGAAGCAGAGGAACGAGTCAAGCAACCCAGGAACCAATATATCCAGGTAAGATGACTATAAAATACAGAACTGGTTTTGAGCAAAAACCAAACAGGGCAGAGACACACTGCGGCATGTTTTAAGGTATAATGTAAACTACCGTAATAGCCTAACTCTTATGTTGCCTTGTGGATTTATTTTAGAGAGTCTTGGAGATTGAAGCCAGGCAAACACCCCACGTATTCATTTTTGTGAATGAGTGTAACGGTTTTCTATATGAGAAGGAGAGTCGGACCAAAATGCGGCGTGTAGATTGCGATCCATGTTTATTGTGACTATAGCAACACGAATCTAAATACAAACAGTGCAAAATAATAAACGTAATGAAAACCGAAACAGCCTAAACTGGTGCAAACTAACACTAAGGACAATCACCCACAAACACACAGTGAAACCCAGGCTACCTAAATATGGTTCCCAATCAGAGACAATGACTAACACCTGCCTCTGATTGAGAACCATATCAGGCCAGACATAGAAATAGACAAACAAGACATCCAACATAGAATGCCCACCCAGTTCACGTCCTGACCAACACTAAAACAAGGAAAACACACACGAACGATGGTCAGAACGTGACAGTACCCCCCCTCCAAGGTGCGGACTCCGGACGCACAACTTAAACCTATGGGGGAGGGTGTGGGTGGGCATCTGTCCGCGGTGGCGGCTCTGGCGCTGGACGTGGACCCCACTCCATAACAGTTTTAGTCCACCTCCTTAGCGTCCCTAGATAGGTTACCCTCCTTAAAGACCGCTCGGGACAGAGGGGCAGCTCGGGACAGAGGTAGCTCGGGACTGATGGGTAGCTCAGCACTGAGAGGAAGCTCAGCACTGAGAGGAAGCTCAGCACTGAGAGGAAGCTCAGGCAGGTGGTTGGATCCGGCAGATCCTGGCTGGCTGGCGGTTCTGGAAGATCCTGGCTGACTGGCGGATCCGGAAGAGTCTGGTCGACTGGCGTATCTGGAAGAGTCTGGTCGACTGGCGGATCTGGAAGAGTCTGGTCGACTGGCGGATCTGGAAGAGTCTGGTCGACTGGCGGATCTGGAAGAGTCTGGTCGACTGGCAGATCTGGAAGATTCTGGTCGACTGGCAGATCTGGAAGAGTCTGGTCGACTGGCAGATCTGGAAGAGTCTGGTCGACTGGCAGATCTGGAAGAGTCTGGTCGACTGGCAGATCTGGAAGAGTCTGGTCGACTGGCAGATCTGGAAGAGTCTGGTCGACTGGCAGATCTGGAAGAGTCTGGTCGACTGGCAGATCTGGAAGAGTCTGGTCGACTGGCAGATCTGGAAGAGTCTGGTCGACTGGCTGCTCTGGCTGCTCCATGCTGACTGGCTGCTCCATGATGACTGGCAGCTCTGGCTGCTCCATGCTGACTGGCTGCTCCATGCTGACTGGCAGCTCTGGCTGCTCCATGCTGACTGGCTGCTCTGGCTGCTCCATGCTGACTGGCTGCTCCATGCTGACTGGCGGCCCTGGCTGCTCCATGCTGACTGGCGGCCCTGGCTGCTCCATGCTGACTGGCGGCCCTGGCTGCTCCATGCTGACTGGCGGCCCTGGCTGCTCCATACTGACTGGCGGCCCTGGCTGCTCCATGCTAACTGGCAGCTCTGGCGGCTCCTTGCAGACTGGCAGCTCTGGCGGCTCCTTGCAGACTGGCAGCTTTGGCGGCATCCTGCAGAAAGGCAGCTCTGGCGGCTCCTTGCAGACTGGCAGCTCCTTGCAGACTGGCAGCTCTATGCAGACTGGCAGCTCCTTGCAGACTGGCAGCTCCCTGCAGACTGGCAGCTCCCTGCAGACTGGCAGCTCCTTGCAGACTGGCAGCTCCTTGCAGACTGGCAGCTCCATGCAGACTGGCAGCTCCATGCAGACTGGCAGTTCTGAACAGGCGGGAGACTCCGGCAGCGCTGTAGAGAAGGAAGGCTCTAACAGCGCTAAACAGGCGGGAGACTCCGACAGCGCTGGAGAGGAGGAAGGCTCTGGCAGCGCTGGACAGGCGAGGCGCACTGTAGGCCTGATGCGTGGTGCTGGCACTGGTGGTACTGGGCCGAGGACACGCACAGGAAGCCTGGTGCGGGGAGCTGCTACCGGAGGGCTGGGGTGTGGAGGTGGTACTGGAAAAACCGGACCGTGCAGGCGCACTGGAGCTCTTGAGCACCGAGCCTGCCCAACCTTACCTGGTTGAATGCTCACGGTTGCCCTGCCAGTGCGGCGAGGTGGAATAGCCCGCACTGGGCTATGCAGGCGAACCGGAGACACCGAGCGCAAGGCTGGTGCCATGTAAGCCGGCCCAAGGAGACGCACTGGGGACCAGCTGCGTAGAGCCGGCTTCATGGCATTAGGCTCGACGCTCAATCTAGCCCGGCCGACACGCGGAGCTGGAATATACCGCACCGGGCTATGCACCCGCACTGGAGACACAGTGCGCACCACTGCATAACACGGTGCCTGTCCGGTCTCTCTAGCCCCCCGGTAAGCACAGGGAGTCTGCCCAGGTCTCCTACCTGACGTAGCCATACTCCCTGTTAGCCCCCCCCCAATAAATTTTTGGGGCTGCCTCTCAGGCCTCCATCCGCTACGTCGTGCTGCCTCCTCATATCTGCGCCTCTCAGCTTTCGCCGCCTCCAGTTCTTCTTTGGGGCGGCGATATTCTCCTGGCTGAGCCCAGGGTCCTCTTCCTTCTAATTCGTCCTCCCATGTCCATACCTCCTCTTTGGGCTGCTCCTGTTGCCTCTTCTCCTGCTGCACCTTTGGGCGGCTACACTCCCCTGGTTTAGCCCAGGGTCCTCTCCCGTCGAGGATTTCCTCCCATGTCCAGAAATCCTTATTGCGCGTCTCCTCGCGCTGCTCCTGCCTGTTGACACGCTGCTTGGTCCTTTTGTGGTGGGTGATTCTGTAACGGTTTTCTATATGAGAAGGAGAGTCGGACCAAAATGCGGCGTGTAGATTGCGATCCATGTTTATTGTGACTATAGCAACACGAATCTAAATACAAACAGTGCAAAATAATAAACGTAATGAAAACCGAAACAGCCTAAACTGGTGCAAACTAACACTAAGGACAATCACCCACAAACACACAGTGAAACCCAGGCTACCTAAATATGGTTCCCAATCAGAGACAATGACTAACACCTGCCTCTGATTGAGAACCATATCAGGCCAGACATAGAAATAGACAAACAAGACATCCAACATAGAATGCCCACCCAGTTCACGTCCTGACCAACACTAAAACAAGGAAAACACACACGAACGATGGTCAGAACGTGACAATGAGGCTGGTTTCAACTCGGCCAAAACACGGTGGCGAGGAAGGAATGTGATTGGGAATAGAGCCACAGTGGATGTCCCGGGCCAGAGGGGTGCCAACATCACAATGTGTGCAGCAATATCCTCTGTTGGATTGCTGTCACACAAACCGCTAATTGGGCCGTACAACACAGAGCGTCTCATATCATTCCTGGATGACCTCTATGGAAGGGTTGTGCCAGGTGAGGACAGGTTTGCAGTGAGGCGAAATCAGCCAACGACTTGTCGTGGACAGGCAAAAGGTCAAAACCAGTTCAGAGTCCAGGAGGTACAGAGTGGGAGGCAGGCTCGAGGTCAGGGCAGGCAGAATGGTCAGGCAGGTGGGTACAGAGTCCAGGAAGTACAGAGTGGGAGGCAGGCTCGAGGTCAGGGCAGGCAGAATGGTCAGGCAGGCGGGTACAGAGTCCAGGAGGTACAGAGTGGGAGGCAGGCTCGAGGTCAGGGCAGGCAGAATGGTCAGGTAGGCGGGTACAGAGTGGGAGGCAGGCTCGAGGTCAGGGCAGGCAGTCTGGTCAGGCAGGCGGGTACAGAGTGGGAGGCAGGCTCGAGGTCAGGGCAGGCAGAATGGTCAGGCAGGCGGGTACAGAGTCCAGGAGGTACAGAGTGGGAGGCAGGCTCGAGGTCAGGGCAGGCAGAATGGTCAGGTAGGCGGGTACAGAGTGGGAGGCAGGCTCGAGGTCAGGGCAGGCAGAATGGTCAGGCAGGCGGGTACAGAGTGGGAGGCAGGCTCGAGGTCAGGGCAGGCAGAATGGTCAGGCAGGCGGGTACAGAGTGGGAGGCAGGCTCAAGGTCAGGGCAGGCAGAATGGTCAGGCAGGCGGGTACAGAGTGGGAGGCAGGCTCGAGGTCAGGGCAGGCAGTCTGGTCAGGCAGGCGGGTACGGAGTCCAGAAAACAGGCAAGGGGCAAAAAAACAGAAAAAGAGAATAGAAGCAGGAGTACTGAAAACCGCTGGTTGATTTAAAAAACATACAAAATGAACTGGCACAGAGAGACAGGAAACACAGGGATAAATACACTGGTACAGGGAGACCGGAAACACAGGGATAAATACACTGGTACAGGGAGACAGGAAACAGAGGGATAAATACACTGGCACAGAGAGACAGGAAACACAGGGATAAATACACGGGTACAGGGAGACAGGAAACACTGGGATAAATACACTGGTACAGAGAGACAGGAAACACAGGGATAAATACACTGGTACAGAGAGACAGGAAACACAGGGATAAATACACTGGCACAGAGAGTCAGGAAACACAGGGATAAATACACTGGTACAGGGAGACAGGAAACACAGGGATAAATACACTGGCACAGAGAGACAGGAAACACAGGGATAAATACACTGGTACAGAGAGACAGGAAACACAGGGATAAATACACTGGCACAGAGAGACAGGAAACACAGGGATAAATACACTGGTACAGGGAGACAGGAAACACAGGGATAAATACACTGGTACAGAGAGACAGGAAACACAGGGATAAATAAACTGGCACAGAGACAGGAAACACAGGGATAAATACTCTGGTACAGTGAGACAGGAAACACAGGGATAAATACACTGGTACAGAGAGACAGGAAACACAGGGATAAATACACTGGCACAGAGAGACAGGAAACACAGGGATAAATACACTGGCACAGAGAGACAGGAAACACAGGGATAAATACACTGGTACAGAGAGACAGGAAACACAGGGATAAATACACTGGCACAGAGAGTCAGGAAACACAGGGATAAATACACTGGTACAGGGAGACAGGAAACACAGGGATAAATACACTGGCACAGAGAGACAGGAAACACAGGGATAAATACACTGGTACAGAGAGACAGGAAACACAGGGATAAATACACTGGCACAGAGAGACAGGAAACACAGGGATAAATACACTGGTACAGGGAGACAGGAAACACAGGGATAAATACACTGGTACAGAGAGACAGGAAACACAGGGATAAATAAACTGGCACAGAGACAGGAAACACAGGGATAAATACTCTGGTACAGTGAGACAGGAAACACAGGGATAAATACACTGGTACAGAGAGACAGGAAACACAGGGATAAATACACTGGCACAGAGAGACAGGAAACACAGGGATAAATACACTGGCACAGAGAGACAGGAAACACAGGGATAAATACACTGGTACAGAGAGACAGGAAACACAGGGATAAATACACTGGCACAGAGAGACAGGAAACACAGGGATAAATACACTGGTACAGGGAGACAGGAAACACAGGGATAAATACACTGGTACAGAGAGACAGGAAACACAGGGATAAATAAACTGGCACAGAGACAGGAAACACAGGGATAAATACTCTGGTACAGTGAGACAGGAAACACAGGGATAAATACACTGGTACAGAGAGACAGGAAACACAGGGATAAATACACTGGCACAGAGAGACAGGAAACACAGGGATAAATACACTGGCACAGAGAGACAGGAAACACAGGGATAAATACACTGGTACAGAGAGACAGGAAACACAGGGATAAATACACTGGTACAGGGAGACAGGAAACACAGGGATAAATACACTGGTACAGAGAGACAGGAAACACAGGGATAAATACACTGGGGAAAATAAGCGACACCTGGAGGGGGAGGAGACAATCACAAGACAGGTGAAACGGATTAGGGTGTGACATATGTACCCTGTTTGGTTATTGGACAGACATCTTACCAGGACATAGTGATACCGGAGTTTTTTCACACGTTCACCGTTTCTCTCAAAGGGTACAACTGTTTCCTCCTTATACTATGTTTCTCTGTTGTCGTTGTGCTGACCGTAATCACATTCCCAAAAGTGTTATTGTCTGCCAGCACTCTGTCCCGAATTTCCCACAGTTTTATTGCATTGTTGCCAATTACCATGTCAACAATGGCAATTTCCTGTGGATCTGATAATATTCTGCCTCTCCTTCCTGTGGGAGGCAACCTTTTGGATCCTAATAAAACAAAACAATCAATATATTTAAAAATGTCAGTACATGTAAAAATGTGAAAATACTGTATTGTACTGTAATATGTAGTTCAATTATCATTGGAAGGAAGCACATCTCAACATGTTGTTTTGACGGAAAATTCGTACTATTGATGCAACTGTTGAACGCTCTCTCAAAGAGAGACCATGGTTTACAATGGTCAGTAATTATGTCCCTCGTCTCATCAGAGACCACTTCTCTTGGTCTTCCTCTCCTTTGTCCTCCACGCTGTCTCCCTCTCCCTGCCACTATTCTATCCCCACCAACCTGTCTCCCTCTCCCTGCCACTCTTCTATCCCCACCAACCTGTCTCCCTCTCCATGCCACTCTTCTTTCCCCACCAACCTGTCTCCCTCTCCCTGCCACTATTCTATCCCCACCAACCTGTCTCCCTCTCCCTGCCACTCTTCTATCCCCACCAACCTGTCTCCCTCTCCATGCCACTCTTCTCTCCCCACCAACCTGTCTCCCTCTCCCTGCCACTCTTCTTCCCCACCAACCTGTCTCCCTCTCCATCTCCCTGCCACTCTTCTTCCCAACCAACCTGTCTCCCTCTCCCTGCCTCTCTTCTCTCCCCACCAACCTGTCTCCCTCTCCCTCTCCCTGCCACTCTTCTTCCCCCACCAACCTGTCTCCCTCTCCCTGCCACTCTTCTCTCCCCACCAACCTGTCTCCCTCCCCCTGCCACTCTTCTCTCCCCACCTACCTGTCTCCCTCTCCCTGCCACTCTTCTCTCCCCACCAACCTGTCTCCCTCTCCCTGCCACTCTTCTTTCTCCACCAACCTGTCTCCCTCTCCCTGCCACTCTCCTTCCCCCACCAACCTGTCTCCCTCTCCCTGCCACTCTTCTCTCCCCACCAACCTGTCTCCCTCTCCCTGCCACTCTTCTCTCCCCACCAACCTGTCTCCCTCTCCCTCTCCCAGCCTCTCTTCTTCCCCCACCAACCTGTCTCCCTCTCCCTCTCCCTGCCACTCTTCTCTCCCCACCAACCTCTCTCCCTCTCCCTGCCACTCTTCTCTCCCAACCAACCTGTCTCCCTCTCCCTGCCACCCTTCTCTCCCCACCAACCTGTCTCCCTCTCCCTATCCCTGCCACTCTTCTTCCCCACCAACCTGTCTCCCTCTCCCTGCCTCTCTTCTCTCCCCACCAACCTGTCTCCCTCTCCCTCTCCCTGCCACTCTTCTTCCCCACCAACCTGTCTCCCTCTCCCTGCCTCTCTTCTCTGCCCACCAACCTGTCTCCCTCTCCCTCTCGCTGTCACTCTTCTTCCCCCACCAACCTGTCTCCCTCTCCCTACCACTCTTCTCTCCCCACCAACCTGTCTCCCTCTCCCTACCACTCTTCTCTCCCCACCAACCTGTCTCCCTCTCCCTACCACTCTTCTCTCCCCACCAACCTGTCTCCCTCTCCCTACCACCCTTCTCTCCCCACCAACCTGTCTTCCTCTACCTACCACCCTTCTCTCCCCACCAACATGTCTCCCTCTCCCTACCACTCTTCTATCCCCACCAACCTGTCTCCCTCTCCCTGCCACTCTTCTATCCCCACCAACCTGTCTCCCTCTCCCTGCCACTCTTCTCTCCCCACCAACCTGTCTCCCTCTCCCTCTCCCTGCCACTCTTCTTCCCCACCAACCTGTCTCCCTCTCCCTGCTACTCTTCTCTCCCCACCAACCTGTCTTCCTCTCCCTCTCCCTGCCACTCTTCTTCCCCACCAACCTGTCTCCCTCTCCCTGCCTCTCTTCTCTCCCCACCAACCTGTCTCCCTCTCCCTCTCCCTGCCACTCTTCTTCCTCCACCAACCTGTCTCCCTCTCCCTGCCACTCTTCTCTCCCCACCAACCTGTTTCCCTCTCCCTGCCACTCTTCTCTCCCCACCAACCTGTCTCCCTCTCCCTGCCACCCTTCTCTCCCCGCCAACCTGTCTCCCTCTCCCTCTCCATGCCACTCTTCTCTCCCCACCAACCTGTCTCCCTCTCCCTGCCACTCTTCTCTCCACACCAACCTGTATCCCTCTCCCTGCCACTCCTCTCTCCCCACCAACTTGTCTCCCTCTCCCTGCCACTCTTCTTTCTCCACCAACCTGTCTCCCTCTCCCTGCCACTCTTCTCTCCCCATCAACCTGTCTCCCTCTCCCTGCCACTCTTCTCCCCCCACCAACCTGTCTCACTCTCCCTGCCACTCTTCTCTCCCCACCAACATGTCTCCCTCTCCCTGCCACTCTTCTTTCTCCACCAACCTGTCTCCCTCTCACTGCCACTCTCCTTCCCCCACCAACCTGTCTCCCTCTCCCTGCCACTCTTCTCTCCCCACCAACCTGTCTCCCTCTCCCTGCCACTCTTCTTTCCCCACCAACCTGTCTCCCTCTCCCTCTCCCTGCCTCTCTTCTTCCCCCACCAACCTGTCTCCCTCTCCCTCTCCCTGCCACTCTTCTCTCCCCACCAACCTGTCTCCCTCTCCCTGCCACTCTTATCTCCCCACCAACCTGTCTCCCTCTCCCTGCCACTCTTCTCTCCCCACCAACCTGTCTCCCTCTCCCTGCCACTCTTCTCTCCCCACCAACCTGTCTCCCTCTCCCTGCCACTCTTCTCTCCCCACCAACCTGTCTCCCTCTCCCTGCCACTCTTCTCTCCCCAGCAACCTGTCTCCCTCTCCCTGCCACCCTTCTCTCCCCACCAACCTGTCTCCCTCTCCCTCTCCCTGCCACTCTTCTTCCCCACCAACCTGTCTCCCTCTCCCTGCCTCTCTTCTCTCCCCACCAACCTGTCTCCCTCTCCCTCTCCCTGCCACTCTTCTTCCCCCACCAACCTGTCTTCCTCTCCCTGTCACTCTTCTTCCCCCACCAACCTGTCTCCCTCTCCCTACCACTCTTCTCTCCCACCAACCTGTCTCCCTCTCCCTACCACTCTTCTCTCCCCACCAACCTGTCTCCCTCTCCCTACCACTCTTCTCTCCCCACCAACCTGTCTCCCTCTCCCTACCACTCTTCTCTCCCCACCAACCTGTCTCCCTCTCCCTACCACTCTTCTCTCCCCACCAACCTGTCTCCCTCTCCCTACCACCCTTCTCTCCCCACCAACCTGTCTCCCTCTCCCTACCACCCTTCTCTCCCCACCAACCTGTCTCCCTCTCCCTACCACTTTTCTCTCCCCACCAACCTGTCTCCCTCTCCCTGCCACTCTTCTTTCCCCACCAACCTCTCTCCCTCTCCCTGCCACTCTTCTCACCACACCAACCTGTCTCCCTCTCCCTGCCACTCTTCTCTCCCCACCAACCTGTCTCCCTCTCCCTGCCACCCTTCTCTCCCCACCAACCTGTCTCCCTCTCCCTCTCCCTGCCACACTTCTTCCCCACCAACCTGTCTCCCTCTCCCTGCCTCTCTTCTCTCCCCACCAACCTGTCTCCCTCTCCCTCTCCCTGTCACTCTTCTTCCCCCACCAACCTGTCTCCCTCTCCCTACCACTCTTCTCTCCCCACCAACCTGTCTCCCTCTCCCTACCACTCTTCTCTCCCCACCAAACTGTCTCCCTCTCCCTACCACTCTTCTCTCCCCACCAACCTGTCTCCCTCTCCCTACCACTCTTCTCTCCCCACCAACCTGTCTCCCTCTCCCTACCACTCTTCTCTCCCCACCAACCTGTCTTCCTCTACCTACCACCCTTCTCTCCCCACCAACATGTCTCCCTCTCCCTACCACTCTTCTATCCCCACCAACCTGTCTCCCTCTCCCTGCCACTCTTCTATCCCCACCAACCTGTCTCCCTCTCCCTGCCACTCTTCTCTCCCCACCAACCTGTCTCCCTCTCCCTCTCCCTGCCACTCTTCTTCCCCACCAACCTGTCTCCCTCTCCCTGCTACTCTTCTCTCCCCACCAACCTGTCTCCCTCTCCCTCTCCCTGCCACTCGTCTTCCCCACCAACCTGTCTCCCTCTCCCTGTCACTCTTCTTCCCCCACCAACCTGTCTCCCTCTCCCTACCACTCTTCTCTCCCACCAACCTGTCTCCCTCTCCCTACCACTCTTCTCTCCCCACCAACCTGTCTCCCTCTCCCTACCACTCTTCTCTCCCCACCAACCTGTCTCCCTCTCCCTACCACTCTTCTCTCCCCACCAACCTGTCTCCCTCTCCCTACCACTCTTCTCTCCCCACCAACCTGTCTCCCTCTCCCTTCCACCCTTCTCTCCCCACCAACCTGTCTCCCTCTCCCTACCACCCTTCTGTCCCCACCAACCTGTCTCCCTCTCCCTACCACTTTTCTCTCCCCACCAACCTGTCTCCCTCTCCCTGCCACTCTTCTTTCCCCACCAACCTCTCTCCCTCTCCCTGCCACTCTTCTCACCACACCAACCTGTCTCCCTCTCCCTGCCACTCTTCTCTCCCCACCAACCTGTCTCCCTCTCCCTGCCACCCTTCTCTCCCCACCAACCTGTCTCCCTCTCCCTCTCCCTGCCACTCTTCTTCCCCACCAACCTGTCTCCCTCTCCCTGCCTCTCTTCTCTCCCCACCAACCTGTCTCCCTCTCCCTCTCCCTGTCACTCTTCTTCCCCCACCAACCTGTCTCCCTCTCCCTACCACTCTTCTCTCCCCACCAACCTGTCTCCCTCTCCCTACCACTCTTCTCTCCCCACCAAACTGTCTCCCTCTCCCTACCACTCTTCTCTCCCCACCAACCTGTCTCCCTCTCACTGCCACTCTCCTTCCCCCACCAACCTGTCTCCCTCTCCCTGCCACTCTTCTCTCCCCACCAACCTGTCTCCCTCTCCCTGCCACTCTTCTTTCCCCACCAACCTGTCTCCCTCTCCCTCTCCCTGCCACTCTTCTCTCCCCACCAACCTGTCTCCCTCTCCCTGCCACTCTTCTCTCCCCACCAACCTGTCTCCCTCTCCCTGCCACTCTTCTCTCCCCACCAACCTGTCTCCCTCTCCCTACCACTCTTCTCTCCCCACCAACCTGTCTTCCTCTACCTACCACCCTTCTCTCCCCACCAACATGTCTCCCTCTCCCTACCACTCTTCTATCCCCACCAACCTGTCTCCCTCTCCCTGCCACTCTTCTATCCCCACCAACCTGTCTCCCTCTCCCTGCCACTCTTCTCTCCCCACCAACCTGTCTCCCTCTCCCTCTCCCTGCCACTCTTCTTCCCCACCAACCTGTCTCCCTCTCCCTGCTACTCTTCTCTCCCCACCAACCTGTCTCCCTCTCCCTCTCCCTGCCACTCGTCTTCCCCACCAACCTGTCTCCCTCTCCCTGCCTCTCTTCTCTCCCCACCAACCTGTCTCCCTCTCCCTCTCCCTGCCACTCTTCTTCCTCCACCAACCTGTCTCCCTCTCCTTGCCACTCTTCTCTCCCCACCAACCTGTTTCCCTCTCCCTGCCACTCTTCTCTCCCCACCAACCTGTCTCCCTCTCCCTGCCACCCTTCTCTCCCCACCAACCTGTCTCCCTCTCCCTCTCCATGCCACTCTTCTCTCCACACCAACCTGTCTCCCTCTCCCTGCCACCCTTCTCTCCCCACCAACCTGTCTCCCTCTCCCTCTCCCTGCCACCCTTCTCTCCCCACCAACCTGTCTCCCTCTCCCTCTCCCTGCCACTCTTCTTCCCCACCAACCTGTCTCCCTCTCCCTGCCTCTCTTCTCTCCCCACCAACCTGTCTCCCTCTCCCTCTCCCTACCACTTTTCTCTCCCCACCAACCTGTCTCCCTCTCCCTGCCACTCTTCTTTCCCCACCAACCTCTCTCCCTCTCCCTGCCACTCTTCTCACCACACCAACCTGTCTCCCTCTCCCTGCCACTCTTCTCTCCCCACCAACCTGTCTCCCTCTCCCTGCCACCCTTCTCTCCCCACCAACCTGTCTCCCTCTCCCTCTCCCTGCCACTCTTCTTCCCCACCAACCTGTCTCCCTCTCCCTGCCTCTCTTCTCTCCCCACCAACCTGTCTCCCTCTCCCTCTCCCTGTCACTCTTCTTCCCCCACCAACCTGTCTCCCTCTCCCTGCCACTCTTCTTTCCCCACCAACCTCTCTCCCTCTCCCTGCCACTCTTCTCACCACACCAACCTGTCTCCCTCTCCCTGCCACTCTTCTCTCCCCACCAACCTGTCTCCCTCTCCCTGCCACCCTTCTCTCCCCACCAACCTGTCTCCCCCTCCCTCTCCCTGCCACTCTTCTTCCCCACCAACCTGTCTCCCTCTCCCTGCCTCTCTTCTCTCCCCACCAACCTGTCTCCCTCTCCCTCTCCCTGTCACTCTTCTTCCCCCACCAACCTGTCTCCCTCTCCCTACCACTCTTCTCTCCCCACCAACCTGTCTCCCTCTCCCTACCACTCTTCTCTCCCCACCAAACTGTCTCCCTCTCCCTACCACTCTTCTCTCCCCACCAACCTGTCTCCCTCTCCCTACCACTCTTCTCTCCCCACCAAACTGTCTCCCTCTCCCTGCCACTCTTCTATCCCCACCAACCTGTCTCCCTCTCCCTGCCACTCTTCTCTCCCCACCAACCTGTCTCCCTCTCCCTCTCCCTGCCACTCTTCTTCCCCACCAACCTGTCTCCCTCTCCCTGCTACTCTTCTCTCCCCACCAACCTGTCTCCCTCTCCCTCTCCCTGCCACTCTTCTTCCCCACCAACCTGTCTCCCTCTCCCTGCCTCTCTTCTCTCCCCACCAACCTGTCTCCCTCTCCCTCTCCCTGCCACTCTTCTTCCTCCACCAACCTGTCTCCCTCTCCTTGCCACTCTTCTCTCCCCACCAACCTGTTTCCCTCTCCCTGCCACTCTTCTCTCCCCACCAACCTGTCTCCCTCTCCCTGCCACCCTTCTCTCCCCACCAACCTGTCTCCCTCTCCCTCTCCATGCCACTCTTCTCTCCCCACCAACCTGTCTCCCTCTCCCTGCCACTCTTCTCTCCACACCAACCTGTCTCCCTCTCCCTGCCACCCTTCTCTCCCCACCAACCTGTCTCCCTCTCCCTCTCCCTGCCACTCTTCTTCCCCACCAACCTGTCTCCCTCTCCCTGCCTCTCTTCTCTCCCCACCAACCTGTCTCCCTCTCCCTCTCCCTACCACTTTTCTCTCCCCACCAACCTGTCTCCCTCTCCCTGCCACTCTTCTTTCCCCACCAACCTCTCTCCCTCTCCCTGCCACTCTTCTCACCACACCAACCTGTCTCCCTCTCCCTGCCACTCTTCTCTCCCCACCAACCTGTCTCCCTCTCCCTGCCACCCTTCTCTCCCCACCAACCTGTCTCCCTCTCCCTCTCCCTGCCACTCTTCTTCCCCACCAACCTGTCTCCCTCTCCCTGCCTCTCTTCTCTCCCCACCAACCTGTCTCCCTCTCCCTCTCCCTGTCACTCTTCTTCCCCCACCAACCTGTCTCCCTCTCCCTACCACTCTTCTCTCCCCACCAACCTGTCTCCCTCTCCCTACCACTCTTCTCTCCCCACCAAACTATCTCCCTCTCCCTACCACTCTTCTCTCCCCACCAACCTGTCTCCCTCTCCCTACCACTCTTCTCTCCCCACCAACCTGTCTCCCTCTCCCTACCACTCTTCTCTCCACACCAACCTGTATCCCTCTCCCTGCCACTCTTCTCTCCCCACCAACATGTCTCCCTCTCCCTGCCACTCTTCTTTCTCCACCAACCTGTCTCCCTCTCACTGCCACTCTCCTTCCCCCACCAACCTGTCTCCCTCTCCCTGCCACTCTTCTCTCCCCACCAACCTGTCTCCCTCTCCCTGCCACTCTTCTTTCCCCACCAACCTGTCTCCCTCTCCCTCTCCCTGCCTCTCTTCTTCCCCCACCAACCTGTCTCCCTCTCCCTCTCCCTGCCACTCTTCTCTCCCCACCAACCTGTCTCCCTCTCCCTGCCACTCTTCTCTCCCCACCAACCTGTCTCCCTCTCCCTGCCACTCTTCTCTCCCCACCAACCTGTCTCCCTCTCCCTGCCACTCTTCTCTCCCCACCAACCTGTCTCCCTCTCCCTGCCACTCTTCTCTCCCCACCAACCTGTCTCCCTCTCCCTGCCACTCTTCTCTCCCCAGCAACCTGTCTCCCTCTCCCTGCCACCCTTCTCTCCCCACCAACCTGTCTCCCTCTCCCTCTCCCTGCCACTCTTCTTTCTCCACCAACCTGTCTCCCTCTCACTGCCACTCTCCTTCCCCCACCAACCTGTCTCCCTCTCCCTGCCACTCTTCTCTCCCCACCAACCTGTCTCCCTCTCCCTGCCACTCTTCTTTCCCCACCAACCTGTCTCCCTCTCCCTCTCCCTGCCACTCTTCTCTCCCCACCAACCTGTCTCCCTCTCCCTGCCACTCTTCTCTCCCCACCAACCTGTCTCCCTCTCCCTGCCACTCTTCTCTCCCCACCAACCTGTCTCCCTCTCCCTGCCACTCTTCTCTCCCCAGCAACCTGTCTCCCTCTCCCTGCCACCCTTCTCTCCCCACCAACCTGTCTCCCTCTCCCTCTCCCTGCCACTCTTCTTCCCCACCAACCTGTCTCCCTCTCCCTGCCTCTCTTCTCTCCCCACCAACCTGTCTCCCTCTCCCTCTCCCTGCCACTCTTCTTCCCCCACCAACCTGTCTCCCTCTCCCTGTCACTCTTCTTCCCCCACCAACCTGTCTCCCTCTCCCTACCACTCTTCTCTCCCCACCAACCTGTCTCCCTCTCCCTACCACCCTTCTCTCCCCACCAACCTGTCTCCCTCTCCCTACCACCCTTCTCTCCCCACCAACCTGTCTCCCTCTCCCTACCACTTTTCTCTCCCCACCAACCTGTCTCCCTCTCCCTGCCACTCTTCTTTCCCCACCAACCTCTCTCCCTCTCCCTGCCACTCTTCTCACCACACCAACCTGTCTCCCTCTCCCTGCCACTCTTCTCTCCCCACCAACCTGTCTCCCTCTCCCTGCCACCCTTCTCTCCCCACCAACCTGTCTCCCTCTCCCTCTCCCTGCCACTCTTCTTCCCCACCAACCTGTCTCCCTCTCCCTGCCTCTCTTCTCTCCCCACCAACCTGTCTCCCTCTCCCTCTCCCTGTCACTCTTCTTCCCCCACCAACCTGTCTCCCTCTCCCTACCACTCTTCTCTCCCCACCAACCTGTCTCCCTCTCCCTACCACTCTTCTCTCCCCACCAAACTGTCTCCCTCTCCCTACCACTCTTCTCTCCCCACCAACCTGTCTCCCTCTCCCTACCACTCTTCTCACCCCACCAACCTGTCTCCCTCTCCCTACCACCCTTCTCTCCCCACCAACCTGTCTTCCTCTACCTACCACCCTTCTCTCCCCACCAACATGTCTCCCTCTCCCTACCACTCTTCTATCCCCACCAACCTGTCTCCCTCTCCCTGCCACTCTTCTATCCCCACCAACCTGTCTCCCTCTCCCTGCCACTCTTCTCTCCCCACCAACCTGTCTCCCTCTCCCTCTCCCTGCCACTCTTCTTCCCCACCAACCTGTCTCCCTCTCCCTGCTACTCTTCTCTCCCCACCAACCTGTCTCCCTCTCCCTCTCCCTGCCACTCGTCTTCCCCACCAACCTGTCTCCCTCTCCCTGCCACCCTTCTCTCCCCACCAACCTGTCTCCCTCTCCCTTTCCCTGCCACTCTTCTTCCCCACCAACCTGTCTCCCTCTCCCTGCCTCTCTTCTCTCCCCACCAACCTGTATCCCTCTCCCTGCCACTCTTCTCACCACACCAACCTGTCTCCCTCTCCCTGCCACCCTTCTCTCCCCACCAACCTGTCTCCCTCTCCCTCTCCATGCCACTCTTCTCTCCCCACCAACCTGTCTCCCTCTCCCTGCCACTCTTCTCTCCACACCAACCTGTCTCCCTCTCCCTGCCACCCTTCTCTCCCCACCAACCTGTCTCCCTCTCCCTCTCCCTGCCACTCTTCTTCCCCACCAACCTGTCTCCCTCTCCCTGCCTCTCTTCTCTCCCCACCAACCTGTCTCCCTCTCCCTCTCCCTACCACTTTTCTCTCCCCACCAACCTGTCTCCCTCTCCCTGCCACTCTTCTTTCCCCACCAACCTCTCTCCCTCTCCCTGCCACTCTTCTCACCACACCAACCTGTCTCCCTCTCCCTGCCACTCTTCTCTCCCCACCAACCTGTCTCCCTCTCCCTGCCACCCTTCTCTCCCCACCAACCTGTCTCCCTCTCCCTCTCCCTGCCACTCTTCTTCCCCACCAACCTGTCTCCCTCTCCCTGCCTCTCTTCTCTCCCCACCAACCTGTCTCCCTCTCCCTCTCCCTGTCACTCTTCTTCCCCCACCAACCTGTCTCCCTCTCCCTGCCACTCTTCTTTCCCCACCAACCTCTCTCCCTCTTTCTGCCACTCTTCTCACCACACCAACCTGTCTCCCTCTCCCTGCCACTCTTCTCTCCCCACCAACCTGTCTCCCTCTCCCTGCCACCCTTCTCTCCCCACCAACCTGTCTCCCTCTCCCTCTCCCTGCCACTCTTCTTCCCCACCAACCTGTCTCCCTCTCCCTGCCTCTCTTCTCTCCCCACCAACCTGTCTCCCTCTCCCTCTCCCTGTCACTCTTCTTCCCCCACCAACCTGTCTCCCTCTCCCTACCACTCTTCTCTCCCCACCAACCTGTCTCCCTCTCCCTACCACTCTTCTCTCCCCACCAAACTGTCTCCCTCTCCCTACCACTCTTCTCTCCCCACCAACCTGTCTCCCTCTCCCTACCACTCTTCTCTCCCCACCAAACTGTCTCCCTCTCCCTGCCACTCTTCTATCCCCACCAACCTGTCTCCCTCTCCCTGCCACTCTTCTCTCCCCACCAACCTGTCTCCCTCTCCCTCTCCCTGCCACTCTTCTTCCCCACCAACCTGTCTCCCTCTCCCTGCTACTCTTCTCTCCCCACCAACCTGTCTCCCTCTCCCTCTCCCTGCCACTCTTCTTCCCCACCAACCTGTCTCCCTCTCCCTGCCTCTCTTCTCTCCCCACCAACCTGTCTCCCTCTCCCTCTCCCTGCCACTCTTCTTCCTCCACCAACCTGTCTCCCTCTCCTTGCCACTCTTCTCTCCCCACCAACCTGTTTCCCTCTCCCTGCCACTCTTCTCTCCCCACCAACCTGTCTCCCTCTCCCTGCCACCCTTCTCCCCCCACCAACCTGTCTCCCTCTCCCTCTCCATGCCACTCTTCTCTCCCCACCAACCTGTCTCCCTCTCCCTGCCACTCTTCTCTCCACACCAACCTGTCTCCCTCTCCCTGCCACCCTTCTCTCCCCACCAACCTGTCTCCCTCTCCCTCTCCCTGCCACTCTTCTTCCCCACCAACCTGTCTCCCTCTCCCTGCCTCTCTTCTCTCCCCACCAACCTGTCTCCCTCTCCCTCTCCCTACCACTTTTCTCTCCCCACCAACCTGTCTCCCTCTCCCTGCCACTCTTCTTTCCCCACCAACCTCTCTCCCTCTCCCTGCCACTCTTCTCACCACACCAACCTGTCTCCCTCTCCCTGCCACTCTTCTCTCCCCACCAACCTGTCTCCCTCTCCCTGCCACTCTTCTCTCCCCACCAACCTGTCTCCCTCTCCCTCTCCCTGCCACTCTTCTTCCCCACCAACCTGTCTCCCTCTCCCTGCCTCTCTTCTCTCCCCACCAACCTGTCTCCCTCTCCCTCTCCCTGTCACTCTTCTTCCCCCACCAACCTGTCTCCCTCTCCCTACCACTCTTCTCTCCCCACCAACCTGTCTCCCTCTCCCTACCACTCTTCTCTCCCCACCAAACTGTCTCCCTCTCCCTACCACTCTTCTCTCCCCACCAACCTGTCTCCCTCTCCCTACCACTCTTCTCTCCCCACCAACCTGTCTCCCTCTCCCTACCACTCTTCTCTCCCCACCAACCTGTCTTCCTCTACCTACCACCCTTCTCTCCCCACCAACATGTCTCCCTCTCCCTACCACTCTTCTATCCCCACCAACCTGTCTCCCTCTCCCTGCCACTCTTCTATCCCCACCAACCTGTCTCCCTCTCCCTGCCACTCTTCTCTCCCCACCAACCTGTCTCCCTCTCCCTCTCCCTGCCACTCTTCTTCCCCACCAACCTGTCTCCCTCTCCCTGCTACTCTTCTCTCCCCACCAACCTGTCTCCCTCTCCCTCTCCCTGCCACTCTTCTTCCCCACCAACCTGTCTCCCTCTCCCTGCCTCTCTTCTCTCCCCACCAACCTGTCTCCCTCTCCCTACCACTCTTCTCTCCCCACCAAACTGTCTCCCTCTCCCTACCACTCTTCTCTCCCCACCAACCTGTCTCCCTCTCCCTCTCCATGCCACTCTTCTCTCCCCACCAACCTGTCTCCCTCTCCCTGCCACTCTTCTCTCCACACCAACCTGTCTCCCTCTCCCTGCCACCCTTCTCTCCCCACCAACCTGTCTCCCTCTCCCTCTCCCTGCCACTCTTCTTCCCCACCAACCTGTCTCCCTCTCCCTGCCTCTCTTCTCTCCCCACCAACCTGTCTCCCTCTCCCTCTCCCTGCCACTCTTCTTCCCCACCAACCTGTCTCCCTCTCCCTGCCTCTCTTCTCTGCCCACCAACCTGTCTCCCTCTCCCTCTCCCTGTCACTCTTCTTCCCCCACCAACCTGTCTCCCTCTCCCTACCACTCTTCTCTCCCCACCAACCTGTCTCCCTCTCCCTACCACTCTTCTCTCCCCACCAACCTGTCTCCCTCTCCCTACCACTCTTCTCTCCCCACCAACCTGTCTCCCTCTCCCTACCACTCTTCTCTCCCCACCAACCTGTCTCCCTCTCCCTACCACTCTTCTCTCCCCACCAACCTGTCTCCCTCTCCCTGCCTCTCTTCTCTCCCCACCAACCTGTCTCCCTCTCCCTACCACTCTTCTCTCCCCACCAACCTGTCTCCCTCTCCCTACCACCCTTCTCTCCCCACCAACCTGACTCCCTCTCCCTACCACCCTTCTCTCCCCACCAACCTGTCTCCCTCTCCCTACCAACCTGTCTCCCTCTCCCTGCCACTCTTATTTCCCCACCAACCTCTCTCCCTCTCCCTGCCACTCTTCTCACCCCACCAACCTGTCTCCCTCTCCCTGCCACTCTTCTCTCCCCACCAACCTGTCTCCCTCTCCCTGCCACCCTTCTCTCCCCACCAACCTGTCTCCCTCTCCCTCTCCCTGCCACTCTTCTTCCCCACCAACCTGTCTCCCTCTCCCTGCCTCTCTTCTCTCCCCACCAACCTGTCTCCCTCTCCCTCTCCCTGTCACTCTTCTTCCCCCACCAACCTGTCTCCCTCTCCCTACCACTCTTCTCTCCCCACCAACCTGTCTCCCTCTCCCTACCACTCTTCTCTCCCCACCAAACTGTCTCCCTCTCCCTACCACTCTTCTCTCCCCACCAACCTGTCTCCCTCTCCCTACCACTCTTCTCTCCCCACCAACCTGTCTCCCTCTCCCTACCACTCTTCTCTCCCCACCAACCTGTCTCCCTCTCCCTACCACTCTTCTCTCCCCACCAACCTGTCTCCCTCTCCCTACCACCCTTCTCTCCCCACCAACCTGTCTCCCTCTCCCTACCACCCTTCTCTCCCCACCAACCTGTCTCCCTCTCCCTACCACTTTTCTCTCCCCACCAACCTGTCTCCCTCTCCCTGCCACTCTTATTTACCCACCAACCTCTCTCCCTCTCCCTGCCACTCTTCTCACCCCACCAACCTGTCTCCCTCTCCCTGCCACTCTTCTCTCCCCACCAACCTGTCTCCCTCTCCCTGCCACCCTTCTCTCCGCACCAACCTGTCTCCCTCTCCCTCTCCCTGCCACTCTTCTTCCACACCAACCTGTCTCCCTCTCCCTGCCTCTCTTCTCTCCCCACCAACCTGTCTCCCTCTCCCTCTCCCTGTCACTCTTCTTCCCCCACCAACCTGTCTCCCTCTCCCTACCACTCTTCTCTCCCCACCAACCTGTCTCCCTCTCCCTACCACTCTTCTCTCCCCACCAAACTGTCTCCCTCTCCCTACCACTCTTCTCTCCCCACCAACCTGTCTCCCTCACCCTACCACTCTTCTCTCCCCACCAACCTGTCTCCCTCTCCCTACCACCCTTCTCTCCCCACCAACCTGTCTTCCTCTACCTACCACCCTTCTCTCCCCACCAACATGTCTCCCTCTCCCTACCACTCTTCGATCCCCACCAACCTGTCTCCCTCTCCCTGCCACTCTTCTATCCCCACCAACCTGTCTCCCTCTCCCTGCCACTCTACTCTCCCCACCAACCTGTCTCCCTCTCCCTCTCCCTGCCACTCTTCTTCCCCACCAACCTGTCTCCCTCTCCCTGCTACTCTTCTCTCCCCACCAACCTGTGTCCCTCTCCCTCTCCCTGCCACTCTTCTTCCCCACCAACCTGTCTCCCTCTCCCTGCCTCTCTTCTCTCCCCACCAACCTGTCTCCCTCTCCCTCTCCCTGTCACTCTTCTTCCCCCACCAACCTGTCTCCCTCTCCCTACCACTCTTCTCTCCCCACCAACCTGTCTCCCTCTCCCTACCACTCTTCTCTCCCCACCAACCTGTCTCCCTCTCCCTACCACTCTTCTCTCCCCACCAACCTGTCTGTCTCCCTCTCCCTACCACTCTTCTCTCCCCACCAACCTGTCTCCCTCTCCCTCCCACTCTTCTCTCCCCACCAACCTGTCTCCCTCTCCCTACCACTCTTCTCTCCCCACCAACCTGTCTCCCTCTCCCTACCACTCTTCTCTCCCCACCAACCTGTCTCCCTCTCCCTACCACCCTTCTCTCCCCACCAACCTGTCTCCCTCTCCCTACCACTTTTCTCTCCCCACCAACCTGTCTCCCTCTCCCTGCCACTCTTATTTCCCCACCAACCTCTCTCCCTCTCCCTGCCACTCTTCTCACCCCACCAACCTGTCTCCCTCTCCCTGCCACTCTTCTCTCCCCACCAACCTGTCTCCCTCTCCCTGCCACCCTTCTCTCCGCACCAACCTGTCTCCCTCTCCCTCTCCCTGCCACTCTTCTTCCACACCAACCTGTCTCCCTCTCCCTGCCTCTCTTCTCTCCCAACCAACCTGTCTCCCTCTCCCTCTCCCTGTCACTCTTCTTCCCCCACCAACCTGTCTCCCTCTCCCTACCACTCTTCTCTCCCCACCAACCTGTCTCCCTCTCCCTACCACTCTTCTCTCCCCACCAAACTGTCTCCCACTCCCTACCACTCTTCTCTCCCCACCAACCTGTCTCCCTCACCCTACCACTCTTCTCTCCCCACCAACCTGTCTCCCTCTCCCTACCACCCTTCTCTCCCCACCAACCTGTCTTCCTCTACCTACCACCCTTCTCTCCCCACCAACATGTCTCCCTCTCCCTACCACTCTTCGATCCCCACCAACCTGTCTCCCTCTCCCTGCCACTCTTCTATCCCCACCAACCTGTCTCCCTCTCCCTGTCACTCTACTCTCCCCACCAACCTGTCTCCCTCTCCCTCTCCCTGCCACTCTTCTTCCCCACCAACCTGTCTCCCTCTCCCTGCTACTCTTCTCTCCCCACCAACCTCTCTCCCTCTCCCTCTCCCTGCCACTCTTCTTCCCCACCAACCTGTCTCCCTCTCCCTGCCTCTCTTCTCTCCCCACCAACCTGTCTCCCTCTCCCTCTCCCTGCCACTCTTCTTCCTCCACCAACCTGTCTCCCTCTCCTTGCCACTCTTCTCTCCCCACCAACCTGTTTCCCTCTCCCTGCCACTCTTCTCTCCCCACCAACCTGTCTCCCTCTCCCTGCCACCCTTCTCTCCCCACCAACCTGTCTCCCTCTCCCTCTCCCTGCCACTCTTCTTCCTCCACCAACCTGTCTCCCTCTCCTTGCCACTCTTCTCTCCCCACCAACCTGTTTCCCTCTCCCTGCCACTCTTCTCTCCCCACCAACCTGTCTCCCTCTCCCTGCCACTCTTCTCTCCACACCAACCTGTCTCCCTCTCCCTGCCACCCTTCTCTCCCCACCAACCTGTCTCCCTCTCCCTCTCCCTGCCACTCTTCTTCCCCACCAACCTGTCTCCCTCTCCCTGCCTCTCTTCTCTCCCCACCAACCTGTCTCCCTCTCCCTCTCCCTGCCACTCTTCTTCCCCACCAACCTGTCTCCCTCTCCCTGCCTCTCTTCTCTGCCCACCAACCTGTCTCCCTCTCCCTCTCCCTGTCACTCTTCTTCCCCCACCAACCTGTCTCCCTCTCCCTACCACTCTTCTCTCCCCACCAACCTGTCTCCCTCTCCCTACCACTCTTCTCTCCCCACCAACCTGTCTCCCTCTACCTACCACCCTTCTCTCCTCCACCAACCTGTCTCCCTCTCCCTGCCACTCTTCTCTCCCCACCAACCTGTTTCCCTCTCCCTGCCACTCTTCTCTCCCCACCAACCTGTCTCCCTCTCCCTGCCACCCTTCTCTCCCCACCAACCTGTCTCCCTCTCCCTCTCCATGCCACTCTTCTCTCCCCACCAACCTGTCTCCCTCTCCCTGCCACTCTTCTCTCCACACCAACCTGTATCCCTCTCCCTGCCACTCTTCTCTCCCCACCAACTTGTCTCCCTCTCCCTGCCACTCTTCTTTCTCCACCAACCTGTCTCCCTCTCCCTGCCACTCTTCTCTCCCCACCAACCTGTCTCCCTCTCCCTGCCACTCTTCTCCCCCCACCAACCTGTCTCACTCTCCCTGCCACTCTTCTCTCCCCACCAACATGTCTCCCTCTCCCTGCCACTCTTCTTTCTCCACCAACCTGTCTCCCTCTCACTGCCACTCTCCTTCCCCCACCAACCTGTCTCCCTCTCCCTGCCACTCTTCTCTCCCCACCAACCTGTCTCCCTCTCCCTGCCACTCTTCTTTCCCCACCAACCTGTCTCCCTCTCCCTCTCCCTGCCTCTCTTCTTCCCCCACCAACCTGTCTCCCTCTCCCTCTCCCTGCCACTCTTCTCTCCCCACCAACCTGTCTCCCTCTCCCTGCCACTCTTCTCTCCCCACCAACCTGTCTCCCTCTCCCTGCCACTCTTCTCTCCCCACCAACCTGTCTCCCTCTCCCTGCCACTCTTCTCTCCCCACCAACCTGTCTCCCTCTCCCTGCCACTCTTCTATCCCCACCAACCTGTCTCCCTCTCCCTGCCACTCTTCTCTCCCCACCAACCTGTCTCCCTCTCCCTCTCCCTGCCACTCTTCTTCCCCACCAACCTGTCTCCCTCTCCCTGCTACTCTTCTCTCCCCACCAACCTGTCTCCCTCTCCCTCTCCCTGCCACTCTTCTTCCCCACCAACCTGTCTCCCTCTCCCTGCCTCTCTTCTCTCCCCACCAACCTGTCTCCCTCTCCCTCTCCCTGCCACTCTTCTTCCTCCACCAACCTGTCTCCCTCTCCCTGCCACTCTTCTCTCCCCACCAACCTGTTTCCCTCTCCCTGCCACTCTTCTCTCCCCACCAACCTGTCTCCCTCTCCCTGCCACCCTTCTCTCCCCACCAACCTGTCTCCCTCTCCCTCTCCATGCCACTCTTCTCTCCCCACCAACCTGTCTCCCTCTCCCTGCCACTCTTCTCTCCACACCAACCTGTATCCCTCTCCCTGCCACTCTTCTCTCCCCACCAACTTGTCTCCCTCTCCCTGCCACTCTTCTTTCTCCACCAACCTGTCTCCCTCTCCCTGCCACTCTTCTCTCCCCACCAACCTGTCTCCCTCTCCCTGCCACTCTTCTCCCCCCACCAACCTGTCTCACTCTCCCTGCCACTCTTCTCTCCCCACCAACATGTCTCCCTCTCCCTGCCACTCTTCTTTCTCCACCAACCTGTCTCCCTCTCACTGCCACTCTCCTTCCCCCACCAACCTGTCTCCCTCTCCCTGCCACTCTTCTCTCCCCACCAACCTGTCTCCCTCTCCCTGCCACTCTTCTTTCCCCACCAACCTGTCTCCCTCTCCCTCTCCCTGCCACTCTTCTCTCCCCACCAACCTGTCTCCCTCTCCCTGCCACTCTTCTCTCCCCACCAACCTGTCTCCCTCTCCCTGCCACTCTTCTCTCCCCACCAACCTGTCTCCCTCTCCCTGCCACTCTTCTCTCCCCACCAACCTGTCTCCCTCTCCCTACCACTCTTCTCTCCCCACCAACCTGTCTCCCTCTCCCTACCACTCTTCTCTCCCCACCAACCTGTCTCCCTCTCCCTACCACCCTTCTCTCCCCACCAACCTGTCTCCCTCTCCCTACCACTTTTCTCTCCCCACCAACCTGTCTCCCTCTCCCTGCCACTCTTCTTTCACCACCAACCTGTCTCCCTCTCCCTACCACTCTTCTTTCCCCACCAACCTGTCTCCCTCTCCCTCTCCCTGCCACTCTTCTGTCCCCACCAACCTGTCTCCCTCTCCCTGCCACTCTTCTCTCCCCACCAACCTGTCTCCCTCTCCATCTCCCTGCCACTCTGCTCTCCCCACCAACCTGTCTCCCTCTCACTGACACTCTTCTTCCCCCACCAACCTGTCTCCTTCTCCCTGCCACTCTTCTTCCCCCACCAACCTGTCTCCCTCTCCCTACCACTCTTCTCTCCCCACCAACCTGTCTCCCTCTCTCTGCCACTCTTCTTCCCCCACCAACCTGTCTCCTTCTCCCTGCCACTCTTCTTCCCCCACCAACCTGTCTCCCTCTCCCTACCACTCTTCTCTCCCCACCAACCTGTCTCCCTCTCCCTGCCACTCTTCTTCCCCCACCAACCTGTCTCCCTCTCCCTACCACTTTTCTCTCCCCACCAACCTGTCTCCCTCTCCCTGCCACTCTTCTTCCCCCACCAACCTGTCTCCCTCTCCCTGACACTCTTCTCTCCCCACCAACCTGTCTCCCTCTCCCTGCCACTCTTCTTCCCCCACCAACCTGTCTCCCTCTCCCTACCACTCTTCTCTCCCAACCAACCTGTCTCCCTCTCCCTGCCACTCTTCTCTCCCCACCAACCTGTCTCCCTCTCCATCTCCCTGACACTCTTCTCTCCCCACCAACCTGTCTCCCTCTCCCTGCCACTCTTCTTCCTCCACCAACCTGTCTCCCTCTCCCTGACACTCTTCTATCCCCACCAACCTGTCTCCCTCTCCCTCTCCCTGCCACTCTTCTCTCCCCACCAACCTGTCTCCCTCTCCTTCTCCCTGACACTCTTCTATCCCCACCAACCTGTCTCCCTCTCCCTCTCCCTGCCACTCTTCTCTCCCCACCAACCTGTCTCCCTCTCCTTCTCCCTGACACTCTTCTTCCCCCACCAACCTGTCTTCTTTGATCCATGTTTCCAAACTAAATCATTCCGAAGCTGTCGTCTTTTATCTGTTTGGTAACTAGACTAAAAACAGGACACTTGGTTCGGCTTTCAGCTGACATTGCAAAGTGCCGTGTTTTGGAATGATTACATATTCTGCTGAGATTTTCAATTTGTTTCAGTCTGGTTACTGCAGAAATACCCGACATTTGCCATCATTCTGTGTTGAATGTGTTTTTAACAGTTTTGGACACGGTGTGTTTGCGTTTGAAAACCCGTCCTGCAAATATATAGTTTAGCAGGTGTTGGAGTGTAAATGAGAACAGAGGTATGGATTTCAGGGGAATGTGGTCATTGAATAAATTTTGTGTGAAAATGTACTCTTCTCTTTCGCTGACTGTGTGAAGAGTTTTGACAATGTGACTTCAGGTTTGACCCATGTGACTTCAGGTTTTACCCTTGTGACTTCAGGTTTGACCCATGTGACTTCAGGTTTGACCAATGTGTCTTCAGGTTTGACCCATGTGACTTCAGGTTTGACCCATGTGACTTCAGGTTTGACCCTTGTGACTTCAGGTTTGACCCATGTGACTTCAGGTTTGACCAATGTGACTTCAGGTTTGACCCATGTGACTTCAGGTTTGACCCATGTGACTTCAGGTTTGACCAATGTGACTTCAGGTTTGACCCATGTGACTTCAGGTTTGACCAATAAGCAATTAGCAATTGCACAAAAACTGCAATATAACAGTGTGTAGGTTTTCTGTGAATTTATGGAAATCATCTGCTTTACCTGTACAGGAATGTTTCTCAGCAACAAAAAGAGTTGTCAAATGAGATCCTACATGAGACGTTCAGCCATGTTTCTTAAACGTCGAAGTTTGATTGGTTCACGTTTTTACGTTGAAGTTGAGGCATTAATTCCACATTTTTAAGGTTAGGCATTTACTCTGAATGGTTGAGGTTAAGCATTAACTCTGAATGGTTCATGTTTGTTTATAGACCTAAAACATAAATCTAAAAAAAAATCTAAAAATCTACTTTCTGTCGCTGGATTCAACCCAACTTTGGGCGTCTTCTGCCATCCTCGTGGCAACAACGGGACCGCCGAGCACTGTAGCGGGTAAAAATCGTCTGTCCTCGGTTGCAACGCTCACTATTGAGTTCCAAACTGCCTCTGGAAGCAACGTCAGCACAATAACTATTCATCGGGAGCTTCATGAAATGAGTTTCCATGGCAGAGCAGCCGCACACAAGCCTAAGATCACCGTGCGCAATGCCAAGCGTCAGCTGGAATGGTGTAAAGCTCGCCACTATTGAACTCAGGAGCAGTGGAAACGCGTTCTCTGGAGTTATGAATCACTCTTCATTATCTGGCAGTCCGACGGCCGACTCTGGGTTTGGGGGATGCCAGGAGAACGCTACCTGCCCCAATGCATAGTGCTAACTGTAAAGTTTGGTAGAGGAGGAATAATGGTCTAGGGCTGTTTTTCATGGTTCAGGCCTCTTAGTTCCAGTGAAGGGAAATCCTAACACTACAGCATACAATGACATTGTAGATGTCCTGACCTCAATCCCATCGAACCCCTTTGGCATTGCAACACCGACTGTGAGCCGGGCCTAATCGCCCAACATCAGTGCCCGACCTCACTAATGCTCTTGTGGCTGAATGGAAGCAAGTTCCTGTAGCAATGTTCCAACATCTAGTGGAAAGCCTTCCCAGAAGAGTGGAGGCTGTTATAGCAGCAATGTTCCTACATCTAGTGGAAAGCCTTCCCAGAAGAGTGGAGGCTGTTGTAGCAGCAATGCTCCAACATCTAGTGGAAAGCCTTCCCAAAAGAGTGGAGGCTGTTATAGCAGCAATGTTCCTACATCTAGTGGAAAGCCTTCCCAGGAGAGTGGATGCTGTTATTACAGCAACGTTCCAACATCTAGTGGAAAGCCTTCCCAGAAGAGTGGAGGCTGTTATAGCAGCAAAGGAGGGGACCAACTCCATTTTAATGCCCATGATTTTGGAATGAGATGTTCGCCGAGCAGCTGTCCATATACTTTTGATTATTTAGTTTAACTTTAACCCTTTTCAAGTGAATTTCTCATGCCCTTGTGTTCTGATTTCAGTTGCTATGTGTTTGTGTGTTTGTGTTTGTGTGTGTGTGTGTGTGTGTGTGTGCCTGCGTACCTGTGTGCCTGTCTATATGTGTGCGTGTGTGTCGCCAGACTTCCCCACCACCTTCCCTCCATACACCACCCCTGCCCCCCGCCCCACCAGACACCACCGTCCCCCTAGACCCCACATCGCCTCCTCAGACCCTACAAACATCAACAACAGAGGTATAGTACCACCTTACCCACCCCTCCACCTCTTCTCCTCCTCTCCTCCTTCTCTCCTCTCCTCCACCTCCTCTCCTCCTTCTCTCCTCTCCTCCTTCTCTCCTCTCCTCCACCTCCTCTCCTTCTCTCCTCTCCTCTACCTCCTCTCCTTTCCTCTCCTCCTCCTTCTCCTCCACCATCTTTCCTCTCCTCCACCTCCTCCACCTCCTCTCCTCCTCCTCCTCCTCCTCCTCATCTTCTCTCCGTATAGTCTACTATCCTTTCATCTTTCCACCACTCCTCTCCTCTGACCCTGCACCTCCTCTCCTCCTTCTCTCCTCTCCTCCACCTCCTCTCCTCCTTCTCTCCTCTCCTCCACCTCCTCTCCTCCTTCTCTCCTCTCTTCCACCTCCTCTCTACCTCCTCTCCTTTCCTCTCCTCCTCCTTCTCCTCCACCATCTTTCCTCTCCTCCACCTCCTCTACTCCTTCTCTCCTCTCCACCACCTCCTCTCCTCCTCCTCCTCCTCCTCCTCATCTTCTCTCCGTATAGTCTACTATCCTTTCATCTTTCCACCACTCCTCTCCTCTGACCCTGCACCTCCTCCCTCATTCCTTCTCTCCTCTCCTCCACCTCCTCTCTACCTCCTCTCCTTTCCCCTTTCCTCTCCTCCTCCTTCTCCTCCACCATCTTTCCTCTCCTCCTCATCTTCTCTCCGTATAGTCTACTATCCTTTCCTCTCCTCCACCTCCTCTCCTCTGACCCTGCACCTCCTCTACTCCTTCTCTCCTCACCACCACTCCTCTCCTCTGACCCTGCACCTCCTCCCTCATTCCTTCTCTCCTATTCTCCTCCTCCACTCAACTAGAGAAAATCCTCCTCGCTTTCTTCTCCCGCTCCCTTCACTGTTCTGGTGTTTCATCAGTGGATCTGTTGCTTGGACTCTTTACTGTCTCTCTGGCCTCTTCTGGCCTATTCTGGCCTCCTCTGGCCTCTTCTGGCCTCCTCTGGCCTCTTCTGGGCTCCTCTGGCCTCTTCCGGCCTCCTCTGGCCTCTTCTGGGCTCCTCTGGCATCTTCTGGCCTCCTCTGGCCTCTTCTGGCCTCCTCTGGCCTCCTCTGGCCTCTTCTGGGCTCCTCTGGCCTCTTCTGGCCTCTTCTGGCCTCCTCTGGCCTCCTCTGGCCTCTTCTGGCCTCCTCTGGCCTCCTCTGGCCTCTTCTGGGCTCCTCTGGCCTCTGGCCTCTGGTCTCTTCTGGGCTCCTCTGGCCTCTTCTGGGCTCCTCTGAAATGGCATCTTGTTTTTTTATATAGTTTACTACTGGCATGTTGTTCTTTATATAGTGCACTAGATTTACCAGCACATTGTCTGCTTAGTTTTCTAACACAAGTGTTTCATATGAAAGTTGATAACTGTAGATTGGTAGGTATCAGCCTCTGCCTCCTGGGTTGTTTCACTGTTTTAATTAACGTTCTCTGCATCACAGCAGAGAGACACACACAGTCACCACTAACTACAGAAAGTTGTGTTTTACAGACACATCAAACAGACAGCTAATGCACAGGATGGACAATATCTGATTTACTCCTCTCTAGTCTCTCCTGATTTACTCCTCTCTAGTCTCTCCTGATTTACTCCTCTCTAGTCTCTCCTGATTTACTCCTCTCTAGTCTCTCCTGATTTACTCCTCTCTAGTCTCTCCTGAATTACTCCTCTCTAGTCTCTCCTGAATTACTCCTCTCTAGTCTCTCCTGAATTACTCCTCTCTAGTCTCTCCTGATTTACTCCTCTCTAGTCTCTCCTGAATTACTCCTCTCTAGTCTCTCCTGATTTACTCCTCTCTAGTCTCTCCTGAATTACTCCTCTTTAGTCTCTCCTGAAATACTCCTCTCTAGTCTCTCCTGAATTACTCCTCTCTAGTCTCTCCTGAATTACTCCTCTCTAGTCTCTCCTGATTTACTCCTCTCTAGTCTCTCCTGATTTACTCCTCTCTAGTCTCTCCTGATTTACTCCTCTCTAGTCTCTCCTGATTTACTCCTCTCTAGTCTCTCCTGAATTACTCCTCTCTAGTCTCTCCTGATTTACTCCTCTCTAGTCTCTCCTGAATTACTCCTCTCTAGTCTCTCCTGAATTACTCCTCTCTAGTCTTTCCTGATTTACTCCTCTCTAGTCTCTCCTGATTTACTCCTCTCTAGTCTCTCCTGATTTACTCCTCTCTAGTCTCTCCTGATTTACTCCTCTCTAGTCTCTCCTGAATTACTCCTCTCTAGTCTCTCCTGATTTACTCCTCTCTAGTCTCTCCTGAATTACTCCTCTCTAGTCTCTCCTGAATTACTCCTCTCTAGTCTCTCCTGAATTACTCCTCTCTAGTCTCTCCTGATTTACTCCTCTCAAGTCTCTCCTGATTTACTCCTCTCTAGTCTCTCCTGAATTACTCCTCTCTAGTCTCTCCTGATTTACTCCTCTCTAGTCTCTCCTGATTTACTCCTCTCTAGTCTCTCCTGATTTACTCCTCTCTAGTCTCTCCTGAATTACTCCTCTCTAGTCTCTCCTGAATTACTCCTCTCATTATTATGTACTGAGGTGTCCGGACAGATGAGGTGCCCTCTCTCTCTCTCTCCCTGAGGCATTATTATGTACTGAGGTGTCCTGGCAGTTAAGGTGCCCCCTCTCTCTCTCTCTCTCTCTCCCTGAGGCATTATTATGTACTGAGGTGTCCTGACAGTTAAGGTGCCCCCTCTCTCTCTCTGAGGCAATATTATGTACTGAGGTGTCCTGACAGTTAAGGTGCCCCCTCTCTCTCTTTGAGGCATTATTATGTACTGAGGTGTCCTGACAGTTAAGGTGCCCTCTCTCTCTCTCTCTCTCTCTCTCTGAGGCATTATTGTGTACTGAGGTGTCCTGACATTACTGTGGACTGTGATTACCAATGTTATCTGATGATGGATGACTTAATGGAATGTCCACCAACTGACTCTTTCCACATAAAAAATATGACGTCGTGTGGTTACGCGCTGTAGGCATCCATTACACATGGGACTGGCTACTATTGCACCTTGAGAGTCTTGTAGCCAATGAGATAAGCTTTCCAGGGATATGCAGTTGACCTGGGTGGGACAAAGCAAGGCCTATAATCTTTTATGCATAATGCAAACTCTTGCTACCTGGCTCAGAGACGAGACGCACCGAGCTACATTACATCTCTTTAGCATACAAAATTGCTTCTCAGGTTGGTCAAAAAGGTCAAACTAAAAATATTGAACAGGAAGCTAAAAAGAAGGCAGCTATGAATAAGTGTACCGACATTGAAGCTTTGAAAAAAATACTGGTCAGACTCGGATCAGGAGAGATGATTGGACAACGACTCAGATCAGGGAAGCTGATTGGACAACGACTCTGATCAGGGAAGCTGATTGGACAACGACTCAGATCAGGGAAGCAATTTGGACAACGAGGATTTTGATTCGGTCGGCAAAGATTGTTTTCTGGAAGGATTGGATCCACGTTCAGATCTGTAAGTAAATTTGTGCAAACAAGTGCTCAGCATATGTGGGAACTCCTTCAAGATTGTTGGAAAAGCATTCCAGGTGAACCTGGTTGAGAGAATGCCAAGAGTGTGCAAAGCTGTCATCAACACAAAGGTTGGCTACTTTGAAGAATCTAAAATATATTTTGATTTATTTAACCCTTTTTTTGGTTACTACATGATTCCGTATATGTTATTTCATATACAGTCGGAAGTACAATCAATTTAAACTCAGTTTTTCACAATTCCTGACATCCCAGTAAAAATGCCCTGTTTCAGGTCAATTAGGATCACCACTTTATTTTAAAAAGGTATTTAGTCAGCCACCAATTGTGCAAGTTCTCCCACTTAAAAAGATGAGAGAGGCCTGTAATTTTCATCATAGGTACACTTCAACTATGACAGGCAAAATGAGAGAAAAAAATCCAGAAAATCACATTGTAGGATTTTTAATGAATTTATTTGCAAATTATGGTGGCTCTCACAGACCTGTACCTTCTTCTTTAAGAGGCTCCTCTGTCCTCTACTCGTTACCTGTATTAATGGCACCTGTTTGAACTTGTTATCAGTATAAAAGACACCTGTCCACAACCTCAAACAGTCACACTCCAAACTCCACTATGGCCAAGACCAAAGAGCTGTCAAAGGACACCAGAAACAAAATTGTAGACCTGCACCAGGCTGGGAAGACTGAATCTGCAATAGGTAAGCAGCTTGTAACTGTACACTCCGGACTCGGACCTTGCTTGTCCTAATTTAACTCCATTCTTTTACTTTTAGATTAGTGTGCATTGTTCAATATTACTCTAGGAAACCAAGCATTTCACTGCACCCACAATAACATCTGCTAAACATGTGAACGGGACCAATTAAATGTGATTCCACCACCACCCTTTCCTCCCTTCTTCCCTCTCCATCCGTCTCCCTCCCCCTGCTCCTCCTCCATCTCTCCTCCCCTCTCTGCACCCCATGAAATCTGCCAAATGCATTTTTATGGCTTACAAATTATCTCTGACCTTCCAAAGGCTGGGAGGTTGAATAAAGCACAAGAGTATCTGAGACTTTAAAAAAATATATATTTACGAGTCACTTTTCATAGCCAGCCTGCCTCCTCGAGGCCTTCTAGCCGATATCGCCCCAGAGAGCCCACCCGCGTCTGGCGATCAGTCATGTGGCTGAGTCTGCTTAAAAAGACACAGAGAATAAGGCTGTCCTAAACAACACTCTATTCCCTACATAGTGCCCTATGGCTCTGGTCGAAAGTAGTGCACTTTATAGTGAATAGGGTGCCGTTTGGAACGCAGCGGGGGAGAATAAAATAAAATCCATCCTTTGCTTTAACCGTCTCGAACGGAGACTCTTCTTTTCTTGGAGACCATTAGCCCTCTCCGCTGTGAAAAGAAAGGAACATAAAGGACAGAATAAAGAGAGAAAGTAGCAGCCAGACCAGCGACCTTCAGAGTTCATTCAGAACACTGGAGTTATGTGGAATGGTTTTGGTTCTAATGGCAGAATGTGGAACTCCCTCCGGAGTTCTGACCGTCTGTTGCTCAGTCCAACCTGGACACGAAGGCCGTGTCCTCATCCCTGAGGTGTCTGTTGCTCAGTCCAACCTGGACACGAAGGCTGTGTCCTCATCCCTGAGGTGTCTGTTGCTCAGTCCAACCTGGACACGAAGGCCGTGTCCTCATCCCTGAGGTGTCTGTTGCTCAGTTCAACCTGGACACGAAGGCCGTGTCCTCATCCCTGAGGTGTCTGTTGCTCAGTCCAACCTGGACACGAAGGCCGTGTCCTCATCCCTCATACAGATGATTTTACAGCCTTTTTCCACATTTTATTGTTACAACCTGATTTTAATAAAATTGATTAAATAGAGATTTGGTGTCACTGGTCACACACACAATATCCCATAATGTCAAAGTGGAATGATGTTATTATATCTACAGAACCAGTCAAATGTTTGGACTATTTTTCTTTATTTTTACTATTTTCCCATTTTCATTGTATGAAATAACACATATGGTATCATGTAGTAACCCAAAAAGTGTTGAACAAATGAAAATATATTTTATATACTCATCCAAAAGCAGACATTGAATATCCCTTTGAGCACCCCGTCACTACAAAGATACTGGCGACCGTCCTAACTCAGTTGCTGGAGAGGAAGGAAACCACTCAGGGATTTCACCATTAGGCCAATGGTGACTTTAAAACAGTTACAGAGTTTAATGGCTGTGACAGGAGAGAACTGAGGATGGATCAACAACATTGTAGTTACTCCACAATACTAACTTAAATGACAAGAGTGAAAAGAAGAAAGCCTGTACAGAATATAAATATTCCAAAATATACATCCTGTTTTCCGTAAGACACTAAAGTAATACTGCAAAATATGTGGAAAATAAATTAACATTATGTCCTGAATACAAAGCTTTATGTTTGGGGCAAATCTAACACAACACATCACTGACAACCACTCTTCATATTTTCAAGCATGGTGGTGGCTGCATCATGTTATGGGTATGCTTGTCATCAGCAAGGGAGGTTTTTTTGTTGATAAAAAGACATGGAATAGAGCTAAGCACAGGCAAAATCCTAGAGGAAAACCTGCTTTGGTCTGCTGTCCAACAGACACTGGAAAGTTCACCTTTCAGCAGATCAATAACCTAAAGCACAAAGCCAAATCTACACTGGAGTTGTATACCAGGACAACATTGAATGTTCATGAGTGGCCGAGTTACAGTTTTGACTTAAAGAATTTAAAAAATAATAATGTGCAAGTATTGTACAATCTAGGTGTGCGTAGCTGTTAGATACTTACCCAGAAAGACTCACAGCTTTAATCGCTGCCAAAGTTGATTTTTGAACATGTATTGACTCAGTGGTGTGAAAACTATGTAAATAAGATATTTATATTTTTCATTTTCAATACATTTTCAAAAAAGAGGCGAGAGAATCAATTGAATCAATGTTTTTATTCAGGCTGTAGCACAACAAAATGTGGAATAAGTCAAGAGGTGTGAATAATTTATGAAGTCTCTGTGTATCTGCACTGCACATAGCATTCTCATCATTAACCTCAAGAGATCAATGGAACACAGACCTTGGGGAAAGAACAAGGACGCCTTCGCACATTCAGAAAATATGATCTTACAAAGTGGATATTTGTCAAAACCACATTGTGGTTACTAAAATCCAATTTGGATATATTTGACTGTTATTGTGGCATAATATTTAGTAATGGTCCTTCTTGAGGTTAGAAAACATGTCTGCTAAATGAAAACTCCCGTTCGTATAAGCTGCTAGCATAGCTAGTCATGTGTGACCGACCTCCTCGATTTGGTATTTTGTAGCAAAATTTGAAATATTGTCTGTTTTTTTTTTAATGGATGAAAGTTGAGACTCAGAGTAATATATATAATATATCAACACTACAGTTGAGGAACAATGGGAACAATTCTGATTTGAAAGTTGATGAACTTCTAACCCCACTTTTGAGATAATGGCCTTTGAATGTTTTGGTACACCTACTGGAGAGCTCTTCTTTGTCTACACCCACTCAGCATCGTCCACACCCTCTTAAGAGTTTAGCCCCGCCCATGTCTTTAAGGTTTCATATGTTTTTATTTTATTTATTTATTTAACTTTTATTTAAACTAGGCAAGTCAGTTAAGAACAAATTATTATTTACAATGACGGCCTTCCCCGGCCAAACCCGGACGACGCTGGGCCAATTGTACGCCGCCGGTTGTGATACAGCCTGGAATCGAACCAGGCCCTGTAGTGACGCCTCTAGCACTGAGATGCAGAGCCTTAGACCGCTGCGCCACTCGGGAGCAATATCAAAAACAGAAAGTGTCCAGATAGAAATATTTGATAAATGTTTGATCGTTATTAGATGACGCTTACCCAGACACACTTGTCTAAATTGATGGACCATGAGATGCTATAACCCACGTCTAGTGTCTGGGTCATTATTGTCTAGACATGTTCATGAAATACAACTGATGGAATTGATGGCCACAGACACACCTGGCTGATTTAATGTGCCATGTAATAATCCAGTCTTTTGTTTAGACATGTAGCTAGGAAGCTAGCTAGCTAAACAATGAACCGGGATAATCCCAACTCATACTAACATTACAAACATTGTCATAGCTGTAGTATGAATCTGCAGGTAGCTAAAGCTAACCAACTAGGTTCAATCTTAGCTAGCTAACATCAGGCTTTAATAACTAGCAACGCAAATGGATTCTGGTTGAAATATTATTACTACACAGATCCTACATGTAACGTTAGCTAGCGAGCCGCTAAGCTAACGTTTACTGGCTACAATATGCTTTAACTTGCAATAAAAATTACATTCTGACTAAATTTGAAATGTATATCTGGAAAATGTAGCTAGACTCTTACCCGTAAACATGTATGTATTCTTCACGACAGACTGGAACCATGTTTAACTCCGTTCTGTTTGTAGCTACGTCTTGTTTGGCAGCGTTGTGTCAAGTCACTCTGTTTCACACTGACCGTGGCGTATGCAGAAAGTAGCCCATCCACTTTTTCCAACTGATCTGTTGATAGCACATGCTACATTCAGGGCATCAATGTTGCTGAGAAAAGTAGCAAAAAGTTTTGTATTTCTTTAAAAACAGTACGGTAGAAAGGACTGTCAACAGCTCACGTTATAGCGTGTTACATGGCACCCTAACCCAATCCAAACTCATCTCCCAGGAACGTTTACTGACAGCGGCCATATTCAACGGGTGTTGAGCATTTGTAAATGCCTCTCCTGTGAAGTAGTGACGCGCGACATACGCCTAGCTTCTTGAAATGAGTCACGTATAAACAGTAGCCTACATGTAGGCTACTTTATACGTGGAGTAATGAAGCGATTCGGGATCGGGAATGGGGGAGGACATGTGAGTGCCGTTGCCATGGCATTTCCATTGTTTTGGTCAAGTTCTATTGATCGCTTTACCACGGGGAAGAGATTACCTCTACTGTAACTAGGGAGGAGATTACCTCTACTGTAACTAGGGAGGAGATTACCTCTACTGTAACTAGGGAGGAGATTACTTCTACTGTAACTAGGGAGGAGATTACCTCTACTGTAACTAGGGAGGAGATTACCTCTACTGTAACTAGGGAGAAGATTACCTCTACTGTAACTAGGGAAGAGATTACCTCTACTGTAACTAGGGAAGAGATTACCTCTACTGTAACTAGGGAGGAGATTACCTCTACTGTAACTAGGGAAGAGATTACCTCTACTGTAACTAGGGAGGAGATTACCTCTACTGTAACTAGCGAGGATATTACTTCTACTGTAACTCGGGAGGAGATTACCTCTACTGTAACTAGGGAGGAGATTACTTCTACTGTAACTAGGGACGAGATTACCTCTACTGTAACTAGGGAGGAGATTACCTCTACTGTAACTAGGGAGGAGATTACTTCTACTGTAACTAGGGAGGAGATTACCTCTACTGTAACCAGGGAGGAGATTACCTCTACTGTAACTAGGGAGGAGATTACCTCTACTGTAACCAGGGAGGAGATTACCTCTACTGTAACTAGGGAGGAGATTATCTCTACTGTAACTAGGGAGGAGATTACCTCTACTGTAACTAGGGATGAGATTACCTCTACGTTATCTAGGTAGGAGATTTTCTCTACTGTAACTATGGAGGAGATTACATCTACTGTAACTAGGGAAGAGATAACCTCTACTGTAACTAGGGAGGAGATTACCTCTACTGTATCTAGGGAGTAGATTACCTCTACTGTATCTAGGGAGGAGATTACCTCTACTGTATCTAGGGAGTAGATTACCTCTACTGTAACTAGGGAGGAGATTACTTCTACTGTAACTAGGGAGGAGATTACCTCTACTGTAACTAGGGAGGAGATTACCTCTACTGTAACTAGGGAGGAGATTACCTCTACTGTAACTAGGGAAGAGATTACCTCTACTGTAACTAGGGAAGAGATTACCTCTACTGTAACTAGGGAGGAGATTACCTCTACTGTAACTAGGGAAGAGATTACCTCTACTGTAACTAGGGAGGAGATTACCTCTACTGTAACTAGCGAGGAGATTACTTCTACTGTAACTAGGGAGGAGATTACCTCTACTGTAACTAGGGAGGATATTACCTCTACTGTAACTAGGGAGGAGATTACTTCTACTGTAACTAGGGAGGAGATTACCTCTACTGTAACCAGGGAGGAGATTACCTCTACTGTAAATAGGGAGGAGATTACCTCTACTGTAACTAGGGAGGAGATGACCTTTACGTTATCTAGGGAGGAGATTACCTCTACTGTAACTAGGGAGGAGATTACCTCTACTCTAACTAGGGAGGAGATTACCTCTACTGTATCTAGGGAGGAGATTACCTCTACTGTATCTAGGGAGGAGATTACCTCTACTGTATCTAGGGAGGAGATTACCTCTACTGTAACTAGGGAAGAGATTACCTATACTGTATCTAGGGAGGGATCTCTCCTTGCTAAATTCTGGTGGGCTGCCTTACCTCTTCTGTAACTAGGGAGGGATCTCTCCTTGCTAAGGTCTGGTGTTAGGGCTGCCTTACCTCTACTGTAACTAGGGAGGAGATTACCTCTACTGTAACTAGGGAGGAGATTACTTCTACTGTAACTAGGGAGGAGATTACCTCTACTGTAACTAGGGAGGAGATTACCTCTACTGTAACTAGGGAAGAGATTACCTCTACTGTAACTAGGGAGGGATCTCTCCTTGCTAATGTCTGGTGTTAGGGCTGCCTTACCTCTACTGTAACTAGGGAGGGATCTCTCCTTGCTAAGGTCTGGTGGGCTGCCTTACCTCTACTGTAACTAGGGAGGGATCTCTCTTTGCTAAGGTCTGGTGGGCTGCCTTACCTCTACTGTAACTAGGGAGGGATCTCTCCTTGCTGTCATGGAGACGTCCTTCACCTTGCTGGCTGCCCCCATTCAGACAATGTATCGCTAGGGGTTTGTTATTGATCCCCCTCCACATTGACCTGTACCCCCTCACATTGACCTATACCCCTGCACATTGACCGGTACCCACTCACATTGACCTGTACCCCCTCCACATTTACCTCTAACCCCTCCATATTTACCTGTACCCCCTCACATTGACCTGTAACCCCGCACATTGACCTCTAACCCCTCCACATTGACCTGTACCCCCTAACATTGACCTGTACCCACTCACATAGTCCTGTACCCCTCCACATTGACCTGTACCCCCTCACATTGGCCTGTAGCCCCTCACATTGACCTGTAGCCCCTCACATTGACCTGTACCCCCGCACATTGACCTGTACCCCCTCCACATTTACCTCTAACCCCTCCACATTTACCTGTACCCCCTCACATTGACCTGTAACCCCGCACATTGACCTCTAACCCCTCCACATTGACCTGTACCCCCTCACATTGACCTGTACCCACTCACATAGTCCTGTACCCCTCCACATTGACCTGTACCCCCTCACATTGGCCTGTAGCCCCTCACATTGACCTGTAGCCCCTCACATTGACCTGTACCCCCTCACATTGACCTGTGATTTGATAGGATAGCCAGATAGTAATACTGAATTCCTTATATTCCTCTGAGATACGCTCATCTAAATATTACCCTTGCCATTAATCTGAATCTTAAAGCTTTTAATGGAAGGACAGAGGGAGAGGAGAGATGTAGTAAAGGCTCTGGTTCTGGTCGCTGCTTCCTCTAGGAGGGTAGTTAAATATTGAGACAACGGCCTTGGGTACATCTTCTCTCCCTCTGCCTCACTTTTTCTACATTTATTCTACTCACTCCCTCGCTCCCTTACATTCCTCCCCACCCTCTCTCGCTCCCTCGCTCCCTTACATTCCTCCCCACTCTCTCTCCCTCCCTCGCTCTCCTACATTCCTCCCCACTCTCTCTCGCTCCCTCGCTCCCTTACATTCCTCCCCACTCTCTCTCTCCCTCCCTCGCTCCCTTACATTCCTCCGTCCCTCTCTCTCTCTCTCTCTCTCTCTCTCTCTTTCTCTCTCTCCCTCGCTCCATTATATTCCTCCCCACTCTCTCTCTCTCCATCCCTCGCTCCCTTACATTCCACCTTCCCTCTCTCTCACTTTCTCTCTCTCTCTCTCTCTCGCTCCATTATATTCCTCCCCACTCTCCTTCTCTCTCCCTCTCTCTCTCTCCACGCATCTACAGTTCTCTCCTCCCTCCCTCCTCTCCAGGAATTAGTGTTAATGCGTATCTCCTCCACTTAGTCTCTCTCTTGCCACCCTCTCTCTTGCCACTTTTTCTTTCTCATTCTCAACACCCTTCTCTCCCCCTTTCACATCTCCGCCATTTTCTCCTTCTCTCCGCCTTCTCTTCCCCTCACCTCTCCACCGTTCTCTCTCCTCTCCACCTTCCTCTCTCTCCATCTTCCTCTCCCTTCCTCTCTCTCCACCTTACTCTCCCTCCCTCTCTCTCCACCTTCCTCTCCCTCCCGCTCTCTCTCTCCACCTTCCTCTCCCTCCCTCTCTCTCCACCTTCCTCTCCCTCCCTCTCTCTCCACCTTACTCTCCCTCCCTCTCTCTCCACCTTCCTCTCCCTCCCTCTCTCTCCACCCTTCTCTTCCCCTCACCTCTCCACCCTTCTCTTCCCCTCACCTCTCCACCTTCTCTCCCTCCCTCTCTCTCCACCTTCTCTCCCTCCCTCTCTCTCCACCTTCTTCTCCCTCCCTCTCTCTTCTCCCTCCCTCTTCTCTCCCTCCCTCTCTCTCCACCTTCCTCTCCAGCAATTAAAATGTAATGCATATCTCCTCCACTCCTCCGTCTCTCTCTCTCCATCCTCTCTCCTTCTGCCTCTACCCATCTCTTCTTTCCACCCTCCTCTCCAGGAATTAAAAGGTAACGTGTGGGTCCTCCACTTAGTCTGCTCCGGGTTATTGATGATCTGTCACATTTAGATGCGTCAGGGGAAGAGTTACAGCTGTGATCAGGTATAAAAGGGCAGTGGGAAGAGAAAGAGAGAGAGAAATCATTCCATCCTCCTGGCTGAAGGAGAATATAAATTCCAGCTAATAGTTCCCTCCATTCGTTACTACGGCACAAGACACTTTGAGTAATCCTTAGGGAAGCATTGGCACGCACACACACACACACACACACACACACACACACACACACAAGCAAGCACACACACTCATACTTCGTATAAGTGTCTGTCATACACGTCGATCCAGAGCATCCCAAGCATGCTCAATGGGTGACATGTCTGGTGAGTATACAGGCCATGGAAGAACTGGGACATTTTCAGCTTCTTGGAATTGTGTACAGATCCTTGCAACATGGAGCTGTGCATTATCATGCTGAAACATGAGGTGATGGCTGTGGATCAATGGCACGACAATGGGCCTCAGGATCTCATCACAGTATCTCTATGTTTTCAAATTTCCATCGATAAAATGCAATTGTGTTCGGTGTCCGTAGCTTATGCCTGCCCATTACCATAACCTCACCACCACCATGGGGCCCTCTGTTTACAACGTTGACATCAACAAACCTCTCGCCCACATGATGCCATGCACAACAACAAACACGTGGTCTGACGTTGTGAGGCCGGTTGGAAGTACTGCCAAATTCTCTAAAACGATGTTGGAGGTGGCTTAAGGTAGAGATATTAATATGAAATTATCTTGCAACATCTCTGGTGGACACTCCTGCAGTCAGCATGCCAAGAGGAAGCACTAACCTTGACCCGGAACAGGAACACCTGGCCCACTTCTGGACAATAGTACCAAGAGGAAGCACTAACCTTGACCCAGAATACCTGGCCCACTTCTGGACCATAGTACCAAGAGGACAACGCTAGCCTTGTAGTTTTGTCTTCCTTGTTATTATATGTTATCCACTAAAAAGATCAGCTCTTCTTCTTCTGGGTGGTTCTGTTTTTACTTCCTGTATTTTAGGACAAAGTTGTTTATATTAAATCATTAATTCATACTTAATAATTGGTTTACTTTATTAAATAATTATCAGTAATTTGTTCTGAAAACATAATTAACATTTTATGATCTAGAGTTGGGTCCCACACGCTTTCACTGGTACCTCAATGTGGGACAGAGAGAGAGATCCTGTGTGTGTGTGTGTGTGTGTGTGTGTGTGTGTGTGTGTGTGTGTGTGTGTGTGTGTGTGTCAGACTGTATCCCGCTGTCCCACATAAGTCTCTCCTAAAAGTCTTTCATCTTGAAAGCCATGCCCATTCCTCCAGTACATACACATTGTATGTTTCCATGCAACCAGCTACACACGCAAACATGCAAACAACTAAACACACACACAGAGAGATGAGAGAATGCAGTAAAGACAAGATATACCACATAGTAAAATAGTACTGTTTAATAGAGTAATGATTAATATAGTACTGCTTTAATATAAGTCTAGGTAATATAGTACTGAGTAGTATAGTACAGGGTAATATAGTACGGTTTAATAGAGTAATGATTAAGATAGTACTGCTTTAATATAAGTCATATAGTAATATAGTACTGGGTAATATAGTACGAGGTAATACAGTACTGGGTAATATAGTAATGGTTAATATAGTACTGGGTAATACAGTACTGGGTAATATAGTACTGGGTAATATAATATAATACAGAACTGAGTAATATAGTACTGAGTGAGTAATATAGTACTGTGTAATATAGTACTGAGTAATATAGTAATGGGTAATATAGTACTGAGTAATATAGTACTGGGTAATACAGTACTGAGTAATATAGTAATATAGTACTGAGTAATACAGTACTGGGTAATATAGTACTGAGTAATACACTACTGGGTAATACAGTACTGGGTAATATAGTACTGGGTAATATAATATAATACAGTACTGAGTAATATAGTACTGAGTGAGTAATATAGTACTGTGTAATATAGTACTGAGTAATATAGTACTGGGTTATATAGTAATGGGTAATATAGTACTGAGTAATATAGTACTGGGTAATACAGTACTGAGTAATATAGTAATATAGTACTGAGTAATACAGTACTGGGTAATATAGTACTGAGTAATACACTACTGGGTAATACAGTACTGGGTAATATAGTACTGGGTAATATAATATAATACAGTACTGAGTAATATAGTACTGAGTGAGTAATATAGTACTGTGTAATATAGTACTGAGTAATATAGTACTGAGTAATATAGTAATGGGTAATATAGTACTGAGTAATATAGTACTGGGTAATACAGTACTGAGTAATATAGTAATATAGTACTGAGTAATACAGTACTGGGTAATATAGTACTGAGTAATACACTACTGGGTAATACAGTACTGGGTAATATAGTACTGGGTAATATAATATAATACAGTACTGAGTAATATAGTACTGAGTGAGTCATATAGTACTGGGTAATATAGTAATGGGTAATATAGTACTGAGTAATATAGTACTGGGTAATACAGTACTGAGTAATATGGTAATATAGTACTGAGTAATACAGTACTGGGTAATATAGTATTGAGTAATACAGTACTGGGTAATATAGTACTGAGCAATATAGTACTGAGTAATGTAGTACTGAGTAATACAGTACGGAGTAATATAGTACTGGGTAATATAATACAGTACTGGGTAATATAGTACTGAGTAATATAGTACTGAGTAATATAGTACTGGGCAATACAGTACGGAGTAATATAGTACTGGGTAATATAATACAGTACGGGGTAATATAGTACTGAGTAATATAGTACTGAGTAATATAGTACTGGGCAATACAGTACGGAGTAATATAGTACTGGGTAATATAATACAGTACGGGGTAATATAATACTGGGTAATATAGTACTTGGTAATATAATATAATACAGTACTGGGTAATATAGTACGAGGTAATACAGTACTGGGTAATATAGTACTGGGTAATATAGTACTAAGTAATATAGTACTGGGTAATATAATATAATATAGTACTGGGTAATATAGTACTGAGTAATATAGAACTGAGTAATATAGTACTGGGTAATATAGTACTGAGTAATATAGTACTGAGTAATATAGTACTGTGTAATATAGTACTGAGTAATATAGTACTGAGTAATATAGTACTGGGTAATATAGTACTGGGTAATATAGTACTGAGTAATATAGTGCTGGGTAATATAGTACTGAGTAATGTAGTACTGAGTAATATAGTGCTGGGTAATATAGTACTGGGTAATATAGTACTGGGTAATATAGTACTGGGTAATATGGTACTGGGTAATATAGTTCTGGGTAAAATAGTACTGAGTAATATAGTTCTGAGTAATATAGTTCTGAGTAATATAATACTGAGTTCTATAGTACTGTGTAATATAGTACTGAGTAATATAGTACTGAGTTCTATAGTACTGAGTAATATAGTACTGGGTAATATAGTACTGGGTAATATAGTACTGGGTAATATAGTACTGAGTAATACACTACTGGGTAATACAGTACTGGATAATATAGTACTGGGTAATATAATATAATACAGTACTGAGTAATATAGTACTGAGTGAGTAATATAGTACTGTGTAATATAGTACTGAGTAATATAGTACTGGGTAATATAGTAATGGGTAATATAGTACTGAGTAATATAGTAATATAGTACAGAGTAATACAGTACTGGGTAATATAGTAATATAGTACAGAGTAATACAGTACTGGGTAATATAGTACTGAGTAATACACTACTGGGTAATACAGTTCTGAGTAATATAGTACTGAGTAATGTAGTACTGAGTAATACAGTACGGAGTAATATAGTACTGGGTAATATAATACAGTACTGGGTAATATAGTACTGAGTAATATAGTACTGAGTAATAGAGTACTGGGCAATACAGTACGAAGTAATATAGTACTGGGTAATATAATACAGTACGGGGTAATATAATACTGGGTAATATAGTACTTGGTAATATAATATAATACAGTACTGGGTAATATAGTACGAGGTAATACAGTACTGGGTAATATAGTACTGGGTAATATAGTACTAAGTAATATAGTACTGGGTAATATAATATAATATAGTACTGGGTAATATAATATAATATAGTACTGGGTAATATAGTACTGAGTAATATAGTACTGAGTAATATAGTACTGGGTAATATAGTTCTGGGTAATATAGTACTGAGTAATATAGTACTGAGTAATATAGTACTGTGTAATATAGTACTGAGTAATATAGTACTGAGTAATATAGTACTGGGTAATATAGTACTGGGTAATATAGTACTGAGTAATATAGTGCTGGGTAATATAGTACTGAGTAATACAGTGCTGAGTAATATAGTGTGGGGTAAAATAGTACTGAGTAATACAGTAATATAGTACTGAGTAATACAGTACTGGGTAATATAGTACTGAGTAATACACTACTGGGTAATATAGTACTGAGCAATATAGTACTGAGTAATGTAGTACAGTGCTGAGTAATATAGTACTGGGTAATATAATACAGTGCTGAGTAATATAGTACTGGGTAATATAGTACTGAGTAATATAGTACTGGGTAATATAGTACTGGGTAATATAGTACTGGGTAATATAGTACTGAGTAATATAGTACCTGATAATATAATACAGTGCTGAGTAATATAGTACTGGGTAATATCGTACTGAGTAATATAGTACTGTGTAATATAGTACTGTGTAATATAGTACTGGGTAATATAGTACTGAGTAATATAGTACTGAGTAATATAATACAGTGCTGAGTAATATAGTACTGGGTAATATAATACAGTGCTGAGTAATATAGTACTGGGTAATATAATACAGTGCTGAGTAATATAGTACTGGGTAATATAGTACTGAGTAATATAGTACTGTGTAATATAGTACTGGGTAATATAGTACTGAGTAATATAGTACTGATCGCGCAGTAGGTGATGGTGAACCTAGAGATTATACCTTTCTATCTAAAACATTATTATTTCAACAAGGAACACAGACTGAGACCAAGGTCTCTGTTACAGCTGGGCCCTGCATATACATGTTTACACATACAGTTTAGGTACAATAATTAAGAAACTACACAAGACAAACAAAACCATCACAGATAACACAATAAAAACATACAGCAACAGATTACATTTACACACAGGTTATTCCCCTAACAGGTTATTCTCCTAACAGGTTATTCTCCTAACAAGTTATTCTCCTAACAGGTTATTCTCCTAACAAGTTATTCTCCTAACAGGTTATTCCCCTAACAGGTTATTCCCCTAACAGGTTATTCCCCTAACAGGTTATTCTCCTGACATGTTTTTCCCCTGACAGGTTGTTCCACTAACAGGTTATTCCCCTAACAGGTTATTCTCCTGACATGTTTTTCCCCTGACAGGTTGTTCCACTAACAGGTTATTCCACTAACAGGTTATTCCACTAACAGGTTATTCTACTAACAGGTTATACCCCTAACAGCACAAGAACATTACCCAAAACAGTTACAAGCAATGCAAAAAATAAAAATGCTTCAATAAATGTTTAAAATGAGTGACAGGGGGAGAAGAGTCTCAGGTTTAAGTTTAGTCTGGAGGCTATTCCATAGGTGAGGAGCGTAACAGGAAAAGGCAGCCATACCCAACTCTGTGGAGATCACATGGGCCTCAAGTGGAATCCATACCCAACTCTGTGGAAATCACATGGGCCTCAAGTGGAATCAATACCCAACTCTGTGGAAATCACATGGGCATCAAGTGTAATCCATACCCAACTCTGTGGAAATCACATGGGCCTCAAGTGGAATCCATACCCAACTCTGTGGAAATCACATGGGCCTCAAGTGGAATCTATACCCAACTCTGTGGAAATCACATGGGCATCAAGTGTAATCCATACCCAACTCTGTGGAAATCACATGGGCCTCAAGTGTAATCCATACCCAACTCTGTGGAGATCACATGGGCCTCAAGTGTAATCCATACCCAACTCTGTGGAGATCACATGGGCCTCAAGTGTAATCCATACCCAACTCTGTGGAAATCACATGGGCCTCAAGTGGAATCCATACCCAACTCTGTGGAGATCACATGGGCCTCAAGTGGAATCAATACCCAACTCTGTGGAAATCACATGGGCCTCAAGTGGAATCAATACCCAACTCTGTGGAGATCACATGGGCATCAAGTGTAATCCATACCCAACTCTGTGGAAATCACATGGGCCTCAAGTGTAATCCATGCTTCAGACCTGGTTTTAGGAATTCCAATTATAATATTGATGAGTGATGATAAATAAGAAGGTAGTTTATTCAGAAGTGCTTTATAGATAAACACGAGAGAGCATGTTGTTCTCGTCTCCCGGACAGCGAAGTCCAACCCACATGTTGTTATAAAACACAGTGGTGAGTTCTGTAGCCAGCAACCCGTAATAAACCTGAGTGCGCAATGATAAGTAGCATCCAGCGATGTAAGTGTTGATGCCGTAGCATGCATGTAAATAATATCCCTATAATTTATAACAGACATAAAAGTAGCTTGCACAATTTGGCTTCTATTTGTAGAGGACAAACATGTCCTGTTTCTGAAGAGGAAGCCTAGCTTGATTTTTAGCCGTTTATAAAGTTCGTCAACATGCATTTTAATAGACAGTTCATCATCCCTAAGTATTTATATGCAGAGACCCTTATCAGTAGGTGATGGTGATCCTAGAGATTATACCTGTCTATCTAAAACATGGGTCTCCATGGTGTCTGTCTCCTTCTCCATCTGAGTGTTTAAATGCCTAATTGATCTGTTCATTGGAACCGATAACTCATTAATACGATCATCACACACACACACACACACACACACACACAGCCCTATTCACATTTAATAACGTCTTCTTTCCATCTCATTGCACTTCTATATAATCAGTCACTAAAAGTGAAATATTTTTATTTTAACCTCGTTACGGTTGTTAAGGGTGAAATCCAGCGACTGTCAATCACTTCAGAAGTGTTTGTACTTATCTTTAGGTTTCCCTCATTTCCCTGAAATGAACCAAGAGTTACGTGTTTCATTTTGACACCATCTTTAAACACTATTCTGATGTAAAAACGGAAAGGTGTTAGTCAAGGTTGTTGAGGTTTGTAGTTCACTGTAGGCCTCGGCTTGAACCCTTAAACCTCTTTCACTTAAAGGAGCCGTGAGGCTATGGAGAAGAGATTATAAATATTTAGAGGAGTTTGCTATGTCGCCTCAATATTAAATCGTACAGAGAAGAATGGTTGTGGTCTCCTCTTTCTCTCTCTCTGTTTCTCTCTCAATTCAATTCAATTCAAGGGGCTTTATTGGCATGGGAAACATACAGTGCCTTGCGAAAGTATTCGGCCCCCTTGAACTTTGCGACCTTTTTCCACATTTCAGGCTTCAAACAAAGATATAAAACTGTATTTTTTGTGAAGAATCAACAACAAGTGGGACACAATCATGAAGTGGAACGACATTTATAGGATATTTCAAACTTTTTTAACAAATAAAAAACTGAAAAATTGGGCGTGCAAAATTATTCAGCCCCTTTACTTTCAGTGCAGCAAACTCTCTCCAGAAGTTCAGTGAGGATCTCTGAATGATCCAATGTTGACCTAAATGACTAATGATGATAAATACAATCCACCTGTATGTAATCATGTCTCCGTATAAATGCACCTGCACTGTGATAGTCTCAGAGGTCCGTTAAAAGCGCAGAGAGCATCATGAAGAACAAGGAACACACACCAGGCAGGTCCGAGATACTGTTGTGAAGAAGTTTAAAGCCGGATTTGGATACAAAAAGATTTCCCAAGCTTTAAACATCCCAAGGAGCACTGTGCAAGCGATAATATTGAAATGGAAGGAGTATCAGACCACTGCAAATCTACCAAGACCTGGCCGTCCCTCTAAACTTTCAGCTCATACAAGGAGAAGACTGATCAGAGATGCAGCCAAGAGGCCCATGATCACTCTGGATGAACTGCAGAGATCTACAGCTGAGGTGGGAGACTCTGTCCATAGGACAACAATCAGTCGTATATTGCACAAATCTGGCCTTTATGGAAGAGTGGCAAGAAGAAAGCCATTTCTTAAAGATATCCATAAAAAGTGTTGTTTAAAGTTTGCCACAAGCCACCTGGGAGACACACCAAACATGTGGAAGAAGGTGCTCTGGTCAGATGAAACCAAAATGGAACTTTTTGGCAACAATGCAAAACGTTATGTTTGGCGTAAAAGCAACACAGCTGAACACACCATCCCCGCTGTCAAACATGGTGGTGGCAGCATCATGGTTTGGGCCTGCTTTTCTTCAGCAGGGACAGGGAAGATGGTTAAAATTGGTGGGAAGATGGATGGAGCCAAATACAGGACCATTCTGGAAGAAAACCTGATGGAGTCTGCAAAAGACCTGAGACTGGGACGGAGATTTGTCTTCCAACAAGACGATGATCCAAAACATAAAGCAAAATCTACAATGGAATGGTTCAAAAATAAACATATCCAGGTGTTAGAATGGCCAAGTCAAAGTCCAGACCTGAATCCAATCGAGAATCTGTGGAAAGAACTGAAAACTGCTGTTCACAAATGCTCTCCATCCAACCTCACTGAGCTCGAGCTGTTTTGCAAGGAGGAATGGGAAAAAATGTCAGTCTCTCGATGTGCAAAACTGATAGAGACATACCCCAAGCGACTTACAGCTGTAATCGCAGCAAAAGGTGGCGCTACAAAGTATTAACTTAAGGGGGCTGAATAATTTTGCACGCCCAATTTTTCAGTTTTTGATTTATTAAAAAAGTTTGAAATATCCAATAAATGTCGTTCCACTTCATGATTGTGTCCCACTTGTTGTTGATTCTTCACAAAAAAATACAGTTTTATATCTTTATGTTTGAAGCCTGAAATGTGGCAAAAGCTCACAAAGTTCAAGGGGGCCGAATACTTTCGCAAGGCACTGTATGTTAACATTGTCAAAGCAAGTGAAGTAGATAATAAACAAAAGTGAAATAAACAATTAAAAATAACAGTAAACATTACACTCACAAAAGTTCCAAAAGAATAAAGACATTTCAAATGTCATATTATGTCTATATACAGTGTTGTAACGATGTGTAAATAGTGAAAGTACAAAAGGGAAATAAATAAACATAAATATGGGTTGTATTTACAATGGTGTTTGTTCCTCACTGGTTGCCCTTTTCTTGTGGCAACAGGTCACATCTTGCTGCTGTGATGGCACACTGTGGTATTTCACCCAGTAGATATGAGAGTTTATCAACATCGGGTTTGTTTTCTAATTCTTTGTGGGTCTGTGTAATCTGAGGGAAATACACAGTGGGGCAAAAAAAGTATTTAGTCAGCCACCAATTGTGCAAGTACTCCCACTTCAAAAGATGAGAGAGGCCTGTAGTTTTCATCATAGGTACACTTCAACTATGACAGACAAAATGCTTATTTTCCACCATAATTTGCAAATAAATTCATTAAAAATCCTACAATGTGACTTTCTGGAATGTTTTTTCTCATGTTGTCTGTCATGTCATGAAAATGATGAAAATTATGATGGATGATGAAAATTACAGGCCTCTCATCTTTTGAAGTGGGAGAACTTGCACAATTGGTGGCTGACTAAATACTTTTTTGCCCCACTGTATGTCTCTAACATGGTCATACATTGGGCAGAAGGTTAGGAAGAGCAGCTCAGTTTCCACCTCATTGTGCACATAGCCTGTCTTCTCTTGAGAGCCAGGTCTGCCTACGGCGGCCTTTCTCAATAGCACGGCTATGCTCACTGAGTCTGTACATAGTCAAAGCTTTCCTTAATTTTGGGTCAGTCACAGTGGTCAGGTATTATGCCTGTGTAGGGCCAAATAGCAATCTTAGTTTACTCTGTTTTTTTGTTAATTCTTTCCAATGTGTCAAGTAATTATCTTTTTGTTTTCTAATGATTTGGTTGGGTCTAATTGTGCTGTTGTCCTGCGGCTCTGTGGGGTGTGTTTGTGTTTGTGAACAGGACCAGCTTGCTTAGGGGACTCTTCTCCAGGTTCATCTCTCTGTAGGTGATGGCTTTGTTATGGAAGGTTTGGGAATCGCTTCCTTTCAGGTGGTTGTAGAATTTTTACGACACTTTTCTGGATTTTCATCATTAGTGGGTATCGGCCTAATTCTGCTCTGCATGCATTATTTGGTGTTCTACGTTGTACACAGAGGATATTTTTGCAGAATTCTGCATGCGGAGTCTCAATTTGGTGTTTGTCCCATTTAGTGAATTCTTGGTTGTTGAGCAGAACCCCAGACCTCACAACCATGAAGGGCAATGGGTTCTATAAATGATTCATGTATTTTGTAGCCAAATCCTAATTGGTATGTCGAATTTTATGTTCCTTTTGATGGCATAGAATGTCCTTCTTGCCTTGTCTCTCGTTCACAGCTTTGTGGAAGTTACCTGTGGCGCTGATGTTCAGCCCAAGGTATGTATAGTTTTCTGTGTGGAATTTGTATTTGTGGTCCTGGCCACTGGACCTTTTTTGGAACACCATTATTTTGGTCTTACTGAGATTCACTGTCAGGGCCAATTTTAATCGCACACTTGTTGTTTGTGTTCATGGATTTTAGAATAATGTATGTTTTACCCCCAACACCACTTTCCATCAATTTTTTATAGCAGACCCTCGAGACAAATTGAGTCAAAAGCTTTTTTTGAAATCAACAAAGCATGAGAAGACTTTGCCTTTGTGTTGGTTTGTTTGTTTGTCAATTAGGGTGTGCAGGGTGAACACGTGGTCTGTCCTACGGTAATTTGGTAAAAAGCCAATTTGACATTTGCTCAGTACATTGTTTTCACTGAGGAAATGTACGAGTCTGCTGTTAATGATAATGCTGTTGATGCATATCCCACGGTAGTTATTGGGGTCACATTTGTCTCAATTTTTGTGGATTGGGGTGATCAGTCCTTGGTTCCAAATATTGGGGAAGATGCCAGAGCTGAGGAGGATGTTGAAGAGTTTAAGAATAGCCAATTGGAACTTGTGGTCTGTATATGTTATCATTTCATTGAGGATCCCATCAACACCACAGGCCTTTTTGGGTTGGAGGGTTTGTATTTTGTCTTGTAGTTCATTCAATGTAATTGGAGAATCCAGTGGGTTCTGGTAGTCTTTAATAGTTGGGTCCGTCTCATCTATACCATGTTTCATACCTGGTAGTGTGGTGGATGGGACTACCAGCTCTCTGTAACCTAGAGGACAACCAGTGGGTCCATCTCCTCTATACCACCCACCTGGTAGTTTGGTGGATGGGACTACCAGCTCTCTGTAACCTAGAGGGCAACCAGTGGGTCCATCTCCTCTATACCATGTTTCACACCTGGTAGTTTGGGGGATGGGACTACCAGCTCTCTATAACCCAGAGGACAACCAGTGGGTCGGTCTCCTCTATACCATGTTTCACACCTGGTAGTATAGTGGCTGGGACTACCAGCTCTCTGTAACCTAGAGGACAACCAGTGGGTCCATCTCCTCTATACCACCCACCTGGTAGTATAGTGGATGGGACTACCAGCTCTCTGTAACCTAGAGGGTAACCAGTGGGTCCATCTCCTCTATACCACCCACCTGGTAGTTTGGTGGATGGGACTACCAGCTCTCTGTAACCTAGAGGGTAACCAGTGGGTCCATCTCCTCTATACCATGTTTCTTGTAGGATGACAAGTCTGTGTTCCTGCTCTTTAGGCCAAAGACCTTGTATATTCCAGGATGAGAAAGTAAAAGCTTTGTGTTCCATAGTGTCTAGTGTTGGGCCTGTTGTAGGATGGGGATTAGGCAGGTGTAATAGTGGGATTAGGCAGGTGTATTAGTGGGGTTGGGCCTGTTGTATAATGGGGATTAGGCAGGTGTAATAGTGGGATTAGGCAGGTGTATTAGTGGGGTTGGGCCTGTTGTAGGATGGGGATTAGGCAGGTGTAATAGTGGGATTAGGCAAGTGTAATAGTGGGGGTTGGGCCTGTTGCAGGAAGGGGCTTGGGCAGGTGTAATAGTGGGGGTTTGGCCTGTTGCAGGAAGGGGCTTGGGCAGGTGTAATAGTGGGGGTTTGGCCTGTTGCAGGAAGGGGCATGGGCAGGTGTAATAGTGGGGGTTTGGCCTGTTGCAGGAAGGGGCTTGGGAAGGTGTAATAGTGGGGGTTGGGCCTGTTGCTGGAAGGGGCTTGGGAAGGTGTAATAGTGGGGGTTGGGCCTGTTGCTGGAAGGGGCTTGGGCAGGTGTAATAGTGGGGGTTGGGCCTGTTGCTGGAAGGGGCTTGGGCAGGTGTAATAGTGGGGGTTGGGCCTGTTGCTGGAAGGGGCATGGGAAGGTGTAATAGTGGGGGTTGGGCCTGTTGCAGGAAGGGGCTTGGGCAGGTGTAATAGTGGGGGTTTGGCCTGTTGCTGGAAGGGGCTTGGGAAGGTGTAATAGTGGGTGTTTGGCCTGTTGCAGGAAGGGGCATGGGCAGGTGTAATAGTGGGGGTTTGGCCTGTTGCAGGAAGGGGCTTGGGCAGGTGTAATAGTGGGGCAGGGGCAGGTGTATTAGTGGGGGTTGGGCAGGTGTAATAGTGGGGGTTGGGCAGGTGTAATAGTGGGGGTTGGGCCTGTTGCAGGAAGGGGCTTGGGCAGGTGTAATAGTGGGATTAGGCAGGTGTATTAGTGGGGTTGGGCCTGTTGTATAATGGGGATTAGGCAGGTGTAATAGTGGGATTAGGCAGGTGTATTAGTGGGGTTGGGCCTGTTGTAGGATGGGGATTAGGCAGGTGTAATAGTGGGATTAGGCAAGTGTAATAGTGGGGGTTGGGCCTGTTGCAGGAAGGGGCTTGGGCAGGTGTAATAGTGGGGGTTTGGCCTGTTGCAGGAAGGGGCTTGGGCAGGTGTAATAGTGGGGGTTTGGCCTGTTGCAGGAAGGGGCATGGGCAGGTGTAATAGTGGGGGTTTGGCCTGTTGCAGGAAGGGGCTTGGGAAGGTGTAATAGTGGAGGTTGGGCCTGTTGCTGGAAGGGGCTTGGGAAGGTGTAATAGTGGGGGTTGGGCCTGTTGCTGGAAGGGGCTTGGGCAGGTGTAATAGTGGGGGTTGGGCCTGTTGCTGGAAGGGGCTTGGGCAGGTGTAATAGTGGGGGTTGGGCCTGTTGCTGGAAGGGGCATGGGAAGGTGTAATAGTGGGGGTTGGGCCTGTTGCAGGAAGGGGCTTGGGCAGGTGTAATAGTGGGGGTTTGGCCTGTTGCTGGAAGGGGCTTGGGAAGGTGTAATAGTGGGTGTTTGGCCTGTTGCAGGAAGGGGCATGGGCAGGTGTAATAGTGGGGGTTTGGCCTGTTGCAGGAAGGGGCTTGGGCAGGTGTAATAGTGGGGCAGGGGCAGGTGTATTAGTGGGGGTTGGGCAGGTGTAATAGTGGGGGTTGGGCAGGTGTAATAGTGGGGGTTGGGCCTGTTGCAGGAAGGGGCTTGGGCAGGTGTAATAGTGGGGGTTTGGCCTGTTGCAGGAAGGGGCTTGGGAAGGTGTAATAGTGGGGGTTTGGCCTGTTGCAGGAAGGGGCATGGGCAGGTGTAATAGTGGGGGTTTGGCCTGTTGCAGGAAGGGGCTTGGGAAGGTGTAATAGTGGGGGTTGGGCCTGTTGCTGGAAGGGGCTTGGGAAGGTGTAATAGTGGGGGTTGGGCCTGTTGCTGGAAGGGGCTTGGGCAGGTGTAATAGTGGGGGTTGGGCCTGTTGCTGGAAGGGGCTTGGGCAGGTGTAATAGTAGGGGTTGGGCCTGTTGCTGGAAGGGGCTTGGGAAGGTGTAATAGTGGGGGTTGGGCCTGTTGCAGGAAGGGGCATGGGCAGGTGTAATAGTGGGGGTTGGGCCTGTTGCTGGAAGGGGCTTGGGAAGGTGTAATAGTGGGGGTTGGGCCTGTTACTCTGCTCACGCCCTGGGCATATGTCCTGCTGTCATGTTGAGGTCCTTGCTGCAGGGGCAGGGGGGGGACAGAAGGGGCCTGATCTGGGGGGCATATATAGGGTGTGGCCAGGGTTTGTTTGGGGAGGGGTGTACTGGTTGGGGTGGGGATGTGGATGGTGGAGCTGTGGTCTGGGTGTAGGTCCTTTTGGTGTGGATCCTCCGGGGGGGTCTTGCTGGTCTGGGCAGGGTGTCCGTTTCTCCGATGCTCCTGTGTGTGGTGCTTGGGTTGCGGTTGAGGGTGATGTCCTTCAAAGGTGGGGACTTCTGCCTTTATAGAGGTGGACCTGGTTGTAAAGGATGTTCATGTCCAGGGTGGAGTGGTGGGCCAGGGTGGAGTGGTGGGCCAGGTTAACAGCAGGTTTTGAGGCACAGTCCCGGGAAATTATTGCTAACAGCACTGCTGTGGTCACTCTCTCTGTCCTCTCTCTCTCTCTCTCTCTCTCTGTCCTCTCTCTTTCTCTCTCTGTCATCTCTCTCTCTCCATCTCTCTCTGTCCTCTCTCTCTCTCTCTGTCCTCTCTCTCTGTCCTCTCTCTCTCTCTGTCCTCTCTCTCTGTCCTCTCTCTCTGTCCTCTGTCTGTGCTCTCTCTGTCCTCTCGCTGTCATGTCTCTCTCTCTCTCTCCTCGCTTTCTGTCTTCTCTCTCTCTCGCCCCATCTATACCCCCAACCCTCTCTCTAAAACATGTAAGCAGCAGGCTTTGTATTGCTCCATAACCCTCCACGGTCCGAATGCCCTGGCTGTCACACTCGACCACACACACTCACACACACTCGCACACACTCGCACACACACACACACACACACACACACACACACACACACACACTCACACACTGTGGTCACGCTGCTGTGGTCTTGCTTGGTCAGTAGAGCGGACAGCTGAGGAATGTTGAATTTGCACCACCTGGGTTGATGAGAAAGTCGAGAGAAGGGGAGATGGAGAGAAAGAGAGAGAGGGGGGGTTGAGGTGGAGATAGAGAAAAGGAGAGAGTAGACTGTCTGTTAATGCATTCAGTTCTCTCTCTTCCCTCTGTTCTCTCTGTCTGTCTGACTGCCCCCTATCAGCCCTCTGTCATGGCCTGTTACACCCAAACACACATACAAATACCAAATACCTCAGCACAGAAATGAGCTACAAGTCATACGTCTGCTATAGTTTGGTGTCAGTGAAGACAAAACCACATACGATGTGTCTGGGCTGGATGAAGTTAATCAAATATTCAGTATTCATTCCATTCTGTGAGGATTTAAAAAACAGGACACAGAACAGAAACTAGGACATAGGTCAAACGCTAGGATATGAGAGAAAGCCTCTGTGGAGTAGTGGGAAGGGCACCTAACAAAGCCTATGTCCCAAATGGCACACTACATAGTGCACTACTTTGGACAGAGCCCTATGGCATCCTATTCCCTATATAGTGCACTACTTTAGACCAGAGCCCTAATGCACCCTATTCCCTATATAGTGCACTACTTTAGACCAGAGCCCTATGACACCTTATTCCCTATATAGTGCACTACTTTAGACCAGAGCCCTATGGCACCTTATTCCCTATATAGTGCACTTGCAAGGTTTACTCCATAGAGGACATGGTCTGTAGTCGTCTTCCTGATTTACCCTGAACATGGTCTGTAGTCTTCTTCCTGATTACCCTGAACATGGTCTGTAGTCGTCTTCCTGATTACCCTGAACATGGTCTGTAGTCTTCTTCCTGATTACCCTGAACATGGTCTGTAGTCAGGTCTTCTTCCTGATTACACTGAACATGGTCTGTCAATCTCTTCCTGATTACCCTGAACATGGTCTGTAGTCTTCTTCCTGATTACCCTGAACATGGTCTGTAGTCTTCTTCCTGATTACCCTGAACATGGTCTATAGTCAGGTCTTCTTCCTGATTAGCCTGAACATGGTCTGTAGTCTTCTTCCTGATTACCCTGAACATGGTCTGTCGTCTTCTTCCTGATTACCCTGAACATGGTCTGTAGTCGTCTTCCTGATTACCCTGAACATGGTCTGCATTTTCATCTACATTCACTGGTATATTATATTTATATTCTGCTTCAAGAGAAAATAAAAGAAACACGAACGGTTAGTGGTACTTTGCAGTACTTTTTTTGAGAATAAAGTCTAAATAATGTTGTGAATAAAGTGGCAATATTTATATAATTAATGTAGAGAATAAAGTCATATTTCAACGTGTCTCCTGTTGATGTGAATTAGATGACCCGGTGAAATTATGCTGTAGAATTAACTATTAACAACACAAACCTTTCCTCATTTAGTACATAATAGCCATGTTTTTATAAGTTGGCCTTCTGTGGCCTGGATGAGGTTGTGCCACAGATTCTTTTCAGAGCAGGAACCACACGGACTCGGATGGGGATATTGTATCCATAACCTGACATACTTAGGCAGAGGTGGTGTGTGTGTATGCAGGTGTGTGTGTGTGTGTGTTTGAAGGTGTGTGTGTGTGTTTGAAGGTGTGTGTGTATGCAGGTGTGTGTGTGCGTGTGTGTGTGTGTGTGTGTGTGTGTGTGTGTGTGTGTGTGTGTGTGTGTGTGTGTGTGTGTGTGTGTGTGTGTGTGTGTGTGTGTGTGTGTGTGTGTGTGTGTGTGTTTGAAGGTGTGTGTGTATGCAGGTGTGTGTGTGTGTGTTTGAAGGTGTGTGTGTATGCAGGTGTGTGTGTATGTATGTTTGAAGGTGTGTGTGTATGCAGGTGTGTGTGTGTATGTATGTTTGAAGGTGTGTGTGTGTATGCAGGTGTGTGTGTGTATGTATGTTTGAAGGTGTGTGTGTGTGTGTGTGTATGCAGGTGTGTGTGTGTATGTATGTTTGAAGGTGTGTGTGTGTGTATGCAGGTGTGTGTGTATGTATGTTTGAAGGTGTGTGTGTGTGTGTAGGTATGTGTGTAGGTGTGTGTGGGGATAACCATTATTATAGCATAACAGGTCTAGCCTCTATAAGGTGGACCAGTAGAACGGAGACAAAACGAAAATCAAAAGGAAGTTGTCTGTCCGATATCTGAGAGATAAAAGAAATATCATAAAACTCAACCTCCCTCCCCCTCCTCTCCCCCTCCTCTCTCCCTCCTTTCCCCACTCCTCCCCTCCTTAACTCTCCCTCTCGCACTCCCCCTCTTCTCCTTCCCTCCTCTCTCTCCAGATCCCAACGCCATGGGGCAGCGCGGACCAGACCATGCTCTGATTGGTGGAGTGGTGGCGGTGGTGGTCTTCGTTACCTTGTGTCTAATCATCTTTTTGGGCCGCTACCTAGCCAGGCATAAAGGTAAAACATGTGACAGCACCTGTAACACACAACACATGTAAAACACATAGAGATAACACACCTGACCACCTGTAAAACACATAGAGATAACACACCTGACCACCTGTAAAACACATAGAGATAACACACCTGACCACCTGTAAAACACAGAGATAACACACCTGACCACCTGTAAAACACATAGAGATAACACACCTGACGACAGGTCTCCTGATAGTAACACACAACACCTGTAAAACACATAGAGATAACACACCTGACGACAGGTCTCCTGATAATAACACACCTGACTACAGGTCTCCTGATAGTAACACACAACACCTGTAAAACACATAGAGATAACACACCTGACGACAGGTCTCCTGATAGTAACACACAACACCTGTAAAACACATAGAGATAACACACCTGACGACAGGTCTCCTGATAGTAACACACCTGACGACAGGTCTCCTGATAGTAACACACCTGACGACAGGTCTCCTGATAGTAACACACCTGACGACAGGTCTCCTGATAGTAAAACACAACACCTGTAAAACACATAGAGATAACACACCTGACGACAGGTCTCCTGATAGTAACACACCTGACGACAGGTCTCCTGATAGTAACACACAACACCTGTAAAACACATAGAGATAACACACCTCACGACAGGTCTCCTGATAGTAAAACACAACACCTGTAAAACACATAGAGATAACACACCTGACGACAGGTCTCCTGATAGTAACACACCTGACGACAGGTCTCCTGATAGTAACACACAACACCTGTAAAACACATAGAGATAACACACCTCACGACAGGTCTCCTGATAGTAACACACCTGACTATAGGTCTCCTGATAGTAACACCCCTGACGATAGGTCTCCTGATAGTAACACACCTGACTACAGGTCTCCTGATAGTAACACACCTGACTACAGGTCTCCTGATAGTAACACACAACACCTGTAAAACACATAGAGATAACACACCTGACGACAGGTCTCCTGATAGTAACACACCTGACTATAGGTCTCCTGATAATAACACACCTGACGACAGGTCTCCTGATAGTAACACACCTGACGACAGGTCTCCTGATAGTAACACACCTGACGACAGGTCTCCTGATAGTAACACACAACAAATGTAAAACACATAGAGATAACACACCTGACTACAGTTCTCCTGATAGTAACACACCTGACTAGAGGTCTCCTGATAGTAACACACCTGACTATAGGTCTCCTGATAATAACACGCCTGACGACAGGTCTCCTGATAGTAACACACCTGACTACAGGTCTCCTGATAGTAACACACCTGACTATAGGTCTCCTGATAATAACACACCTGACGACAGGTCTCCTGATAGTAACACACCTGACGACAGGTCTCCTGATAGTAACACACCTGATGACAGGTCTCCTGATAATAACACACCTGACGACAGGTCTCCTGATAGTAACACACCTGACGACAGGTCTCCTGATAGTAACACACCTGACGACAGGTCTCCTGATAGTAACACACAACACCTGTAAAACACATAGAGATAACACACCCGACTACAGGTCTCCTGATAGTAACACACCTGACTATAGGTCTCCTGATAATAACACGCCTGGAGACAGGTCTCCTGATAGTAACACACCTGACTACAGGTCTCCTGATAGTAACACACAACACCTGTAAAACACATAGAGATAACACACCTGACGACAGGTCTCCTGATAGTAACACACCTGACTACAGGTCTCCTGATAATAACACACCTGACGACAGGTCTCCTGATAGTAACACACCTGACGACAGGTCTCCTGATAGTAACACACAACACCTGTAAAACACATAGAGATAACACACCTGACGACAGGTCTCCTGATAGTAACACACAACACCTGTAAAACACATAGAGATAACACACCTGACGACAGGTCTCCTGATAATAACACACCTGACTACAGGTCTCCTGATAATAACACACCTGACGACAGGTCTCCTGATAGTAACACACCTGACGACAGGTCTCCTGATAGTAACACACAACACCTGTAAAACACATAGAGATAACACACCTGACGACAGGTGTCCTGATAGTAACACACAACACCTGTAAAACACATAGAGATAACACACCTGACGACAGGTCTCCTGATAATAACACACCTGACTGCAGGTCTCCTGATAATAACACACCTGACGACAGGTCTCCTGATAATAACACACCTGACTACAGGTCTCCTGATAATAACACACCTGACGACAGGTCTCCTGATAGTAACACACCTGACTATAGGTCTCCTGATAATAACACGCCTGACGACAGGTCTCCTGATAGTAACACACCTGACGACAGGTCTCCTGATAGTAACACACAACACCTGTAAAACACATAGAGATAACACACCTGACGACAGGTCTCCTGATAATAACACACCTGACTACAGGTCTCCTGATAATAACACACCTGACTATAGGTCTCCTGATAATAACACGCCTGACGACAGGTCTCCTGATAGTAACACACCTGACTACAGGTCTCCTGATAGTAACACACAACACCTGTAAAACACATAGAGATAACACACCTGACGACAGGTCTCCTGATAGTAACACAGCTGACTACAGGTCTCCTGATAATAACACACCTGACGACAGGTCTCCTGATAGTAACACACCTGACGACAGGTCTCCTGATAATAACACACCTGACTACAGGTCTCCTGATAATAACACACCGGACGACAGGTCTCCTGATAGTAACACACAACACCTGTAAAACACATAGAGATAACACACCTGACGACAGGTCTCCTGATAGTAACACACCTGACTACAGGTCTTCTGAGAGTAACACACAACACCTATAAAACACATAGAGATAACACACCTGACGACAGGTCTCCTGATAGTAACACACCTGACGACAGGTCTCCTGATAGTAACACACCTGATGACAGGTCTCCTGATAATAACACACCTGACGACAGGTCTCCTGATAGTAACACACCTGACGACAGGTCTCCTGATAGTAACACACCTGACGACAGGTCTCCTGATAGTAACACACAACACCTGTAAAACACATAGAGATAACACACCTGACTACAGGTCTCCTGATAGTAACACACCTGACTATAGGTCTCCTGATAATAACACGCCTGGAGACAGGTCTCCTGATAGTAACACACCTGACTACAGGTCTCCTGATAGTAACACACAACACCTGTAAAACACATAGAGATAACACACCTAACGACAGGTCTCCTGATAGTAACACACCTGACTACAGGTCTCCTGATAATAACACACCTGACGACAGGTCTCCTGATAGTAACACACCTGACGACAGGTCTCCTGATAGTAACACACAACACCTGTAAAACACATAGAGATAACACACCTGACGACAGGTCTCCTGATAGTAACACACAACACCTGTAAAACACATAGAGATAACACACCTGACGACAGGTCTCCTGATAATAACACACCTGACTACAGGTCTCCTGATAATAACACACCTGACGACAGGTCTCCTGATAGTAACACACCTGACGACAGGTCTCCTGATAATAACACACCTGACTACAGGTCTCCTGATAATAACACACCTGACGACAGGTCTCCTGATAGTAACACACCTGACTATAGGTCTCCTGATAATAACACGCCTGACGACAGGACTCCTGATAGTAACACACCTGACTACAGGTCTCCTGATAGTAACACACAACACCTGTAAAACACACAGAGATAACACACCTGACGACAGGTCTCCTGATAATAACACACCTGACTACAGGTCTCCTGATAATAACACAACTGACGACAGGTCTCCTGATAGTAACACACCTGACGACAGGTCTCCTGATAGTAACACACCTGACTACAGGTCTCCTGATAATAACACACCTGACGACAGGTCTCCTGATAGTAACACACCTGACTACAGGTCTCCTGATAGTAACACACCTGACCACCTGTATCTAAAACACTGTTTATTAGTCAGGTACCTCGTCTGTCAGAGAGATAGGACACCTGTTTAATAGTCAGGTACCTGGTCTGTCATAGAGATAGGACACCTGTTTAATAGTCAGGTACCTGGTCTGTCAGAGAGATAGGACACCTGTTTAATAGTCAGGTACCTGGTCTGTCAGAGAGATAGGACACCTGTTTAATAGTCAGGTACCTGGTCTGTCAGAGAGATAGGACACCTGTTTAATAGTCAGGTACCTGGTCTGTCAGAGAGATAGGACACCTGTTTAATAGTCAGGTACCTGGTCTGTCAGAGAGATAGGACACCTGTTTAATAGTCAGGTACCTGGTCTGTCAGAGAGATAGGACACCTGTTTAATAGTCAGGTACCTGGTCTGTCAGAGAGATAGGACACCTGTTTAATAGTCAGGTACCTGGTCTGTCAGAGAGATAGGACACCTGTTTAATAGTCAGGTACCTCGTCTGTCAGAGAGATAGGACACCTGTTTAATAGTCAGGTACCTCGTCTGTCAGAGAGATAGGACACCTGTTTAATAGTCAGGTACCTGGTCTGTCAGAGAGATAGGACACCTGTTTAATAGTCAGGTACCTGGTAGGTCAGAGAGATAGGACACCTGTTTAATAGTCAGGTACCTGGTCTGTCAGAGAGATAGGACACCTGTTTAATAGTCAGGTACCTGGTCTGTCAGAGAGATAGGACATCTGTTTAATAGTCAGGTACCTGGTCTGTCAGACAGATAGAACACCTGTTCAATAGTCAGGTAC